>NC_133323.1:799970-977665 GCF_012295235.1 Primulina huaijiensis | reverse complement strand
AAAAAAAAAAAAACCTGTTTCTACAGAGTCGATTCACTATTGTAAACAGTGATTCCACCACTTGTCTCTCACATATTTTTCAAGAAATAATACTAATACTAATACTAATAATAATAATAATAATAAAAATTGGGAGAACAAAATAAATATTATTCATGATAATAAAAATACTTAATCATAAGAATCAAATTAATAATAATATGTAACGTTCGAAATGTTGTATCCTATATAATTATTATTCTTAATAATTTTATAATAATATTATTAATTTTGTTAATATCGTCATTATTATTAACAATATTATTATTAATTTAATCATTATCTTCTATTATTATCATCATCATCATAATCAATATTACTATTATTAATTAATCCTCATTATACTTTATTATTGTTGATTGAATTTTTATTACTAATAGTTTAAATTGAAAATTAGGAAAAACTAAATAAACAAAAAAATAGTTATTACCACTTTGAATTTGATTATTGTAGATAGTTAATAGATATTTTGGAAAACGAAAATATATCGATTATATATATTTTTAAAAAAAAAACCCTCAAAATTTTTCCTTTATAAATTATTTAAATTTCTTCTCATTAAAAATAAGCATCTATTTATTTATTTAGTTACACAAATTTCCCAACACAACAAATGCCTCGTTGCCGCGTGTGTAATTTTTGTTCAGCCCACCTGTTTCTTGTATTCGTTGACCAATAACTTGTAAGACAAAATCAACTCAAATCTATTCAACGAAATTACGTGCCATCGGATATTTAAGATCAAGCAATTACGTTGGATCTTCCTAGATATTTACGATTGACTTTGGCATTGCATGTTCAATTTCTTGATTGTGTACTGTTTCAGTTTCTGTATAAGTAAAGTTATAGTGAATTTTGAGTTCTACGCCTATATTTTCACGATATTTCATTTGGATCGTATGTTATAGTTGCCCGCTGTTAACCTTTTCAGATTGCGGCTATTTTTCTAATTTCTTTCCAGCTTTTAGATTGCTAATTTGTTAAATCCATCAAAGTTGTTATCGGACTTGGAAAATCTGGCTTTGCTGGCAACTGATTGTGTAGTAGACGAAACTTCAAGAATGGAGGTGGAGCAGGAATTGGAGTGGAAAGCAGCGCAGAGCACTGCAATAAGTTTGCAACTTGTCCCTGCGGCAAAAAGACACCTAAAGTTTCTTGCCACCGTTGATAGGAACCGTTGGCTCTATGAAAGTCCAGGACTAGAGAGGGCAATTTACAGGCAAGAACCTGGTTTGAAACTTGTTAATTTTTTAGGATTGATCAGCCTGATATGTTTGATGGAGTTTGTTATTAACTAGTGATACTAAGCAATGTCAAGGATGCAATATTTTGGTTGATGTGGCAAATATTGTGTATTTTGGGAATGAAATTTACTACACTGGAAATATTGGAAATAATGTCGAATATTTTGATTGCGGCTGCCTCTTTGTAAGTATGCAATTAGGTGTGACGCATGGGGATGTGGTTATGATTCTTAAACAGAATTATTTGTACGGTACTCCTTATGCTTACATCTGAGCTTTGTTGATTTGCTGTATTTTATTAGCTGAAGTATAATTTTGGCATTATCGGTAAAGTAGAACTGCACCATTAATCTTGGAGATTTTTTCATGATTCTCTTTGTAATTTTTTTTTTAATGTATTCGTGATGCTTAACTTAGAATTTCATATATGTAGTCTAGGCAGTGACTGGAAATGATCTGTTTTGATACGGATGAACGATATTGTTAGCACGGTTGTTTTTCCTGTTATTGTTGAATTTTAACGGAGTAAACAAAATTATAATTTTGATCCTGTGTTTCTGGATGATCGAAGAGATGTTATTTCTGCAATTTTTTTTTCCAAGGTTGTAATAGATACACGTCACTATTTCTTTTAGTAAAAGTTTTAAAGACAGCTTGATCTCATAAATTTTTCCTTAGCCTAATTGTCATTAGCAATACCATGCCTTTTGGCGCGGACTTTAGTATCACATCTTGATTCGGGATGATTTTATTTGGACACTTGTATGAATTCATTGAGTTTTGAACTCCAATTTTCAGGTACAATGCTTGTTGGCTTCCCTTACTTGCAAAACATTCGGAATCCCCATTTTTCGAAGGGCCATTGGTTGTCCCTTTCGATTGTGAATGGATTTGGCATTGTCACAGACTCAATCCAGTATGATCCTCACCGTGTACTTTCCATAAAGGTCATTACTCTCTGATAGTTGTGCTGCACTAAAATGTCAACTACCACTGTATCTTTCCAGGTTAGGTATAAATCTGACTGTGAGGAGTTCTATGGGAGAATTCTCGACAATGAAAACGTTGTTTCTTCTTTAGATGTACCATCAGGCAGCGAAACTGAGAAGGTTTGGAAAATGTTGTACTCAGGTGAGCCCTATGATTTGGATTTCAGCAGTGCTCTTCAAGAAAATGCCTACCCTAAAAAAGGAGATAATAAATGCACAAAGTACGACTTAATCTTGGCTGTTCAGAGACAAAGTCCATTCTGTTACCAGGTAAGTACATTGATATTTATTGCTATCCACTTTTTATAATCAGATTACTTTATAGTATGTTCAAAACTTCTATTTTTGTTTGACAACATGCAGATTCCATTTGCATTGAAGTGATAGCTCTTTTTATTTTCTGACCGGAGGATCATACATGTTTCTCGTTTTATGCGTTGTAGGTTTCCAGGGCCCATATGAATGACAATAGATATCTTGAGGGAGCGGTGGCCAGGTACAAAGGATTTCTGCACCTAATTAAGAGAAACACAGAGAGATCTATAAAGAGCTTCTCTGTTCCAACTTATGACATTGACCTCATCTGGCACACTCACCAGCTACATCCAGCATCTTATTGCAAAGATCTTTTAGAAATAATGGGCAAGGTTTTAAACCATGACGACACTGATTCAGACAGAACCAAGGGTGAGAAACTGGATGTCGGGTTTTCGACAACCACCAAAACGTTTGAGGAGATGTATGGTTCTAGGTATTGGAGAGCAGGAGCAATGTACCGGGGTAGTACCCCTTCACCTGTGAGAACTATGCCTTACCCCATCAGTACGACCAAGAAGGTGGCTGCTGCCAGTGAGAATCAGAAAATAGATATTCCAAAGATCAAAGATCTGGAGGTAGTTCATATGGAGCTTTTTCCGACCTAAGTCCTAAGCTTTTCATAAATTTGTCTGTGTTTGTGTTTATACAGGGGTGTCAGTTTACATCGAGGTAAGTTGAATCTCAGTTATTATTGATGTGTTCAGCGGACAGTGACAAGAAGACTCTAGAATCATGAACGATATAGTTAATATTGAGTTCCACCTGTGTTTCATAAATGCTTTTTGCAATTGCGTCTTTATCCTGGGTCTATGAAACAATGATTCGTGGGTCGACACCCACAAACTTCCTCAGCAAGCCTCTTCCCTATTTACAGCCCAATATAGAATTTATTTCAGCCTAGAGTTTCTCTGAATTTTATCCAACATGAGTCCCATCGCATTTCAGAATTTTGACCTTGTGAAAAGTGGTGCACTTGAAAGAAATTAGATTACCTCATAAATCTTTTGAAGAGTTCCGAAATGGCACTTTCGTTACCTTCATGTACAAATATTTGTCCACAACATCCCAATCCACTGCACAATAGGTTGTTTATGTATCTTTCTTAGAAGCAAAGCATCAGAGCTATCGTTTTAAATAAAATGGTGTATGTTCGAGGTATCTTTGTCTCAGAAATAAGAGCTGTCTTAAGCCGATTTAAGTGTTGTTTGATTCCTTATCTTTCCTACTGATTTGCTATGTAATATTTCAGGTCATGTTGGAGTTTGTGAATGTGAGAAATCTGCCAGAAGAACAAAAGGGAACTCTCTCGGTTTCCTTTAGTAAAACACAACCCGATGCAATCTTTAATGCAAAGAGAAGCCTTAAAATTTTTTCTGAATCTGGGTTAAAACAGGTAGCTACCTTCCATTGTGAACCTACTGGGCACCTGATCTTTGAACTTATGTCCTGTTCTCCTCCCAGTTTACCCCGACCTAAATCATCTAAATCTCTGGGTGTTACTTCAGTATCTCTGGAAGATTTCTTGTCCCCAGATTCCAATCTTATAGTTGAGAAATGGCTCGATTTAGTGCCAAATCCAAACACCATAGAATCCGAACCAATCGGCTTACGTGTGGGAATCTCGGTTACAGTACCTACCCCACTGCCACATGTACTTCATATTGTTAATTCTCAGCCCTTCTCAAAAGCTTCCTGCTTGTTTCCACTGCTAAGGACTGTTAAATTAGCTAAAAGTCGTACACGTGTATTTGATGCTGCTGGAAATTTGGTCATGAACCTACAAATAAGGTATTTTTTTTAGAACCAATTGTGGTATTTAAGAGCTGTAGAAGTTAAGATGCAAAAGAGATTTTGATCATGTAAAATTTTGTTTTACAATTTTGGATATCATGATTCCTTTATTCAGTATGATAAATTATGATTCGAAAGGATATCCAATTACACTTGTCATCCTTGGTGGATCCAAAAAAATTGTACTTTAGTTGCTTAGATATTTTCTTGATCGAACTTAGAGGTTGTTTTGTGGTCAATAATCCATGTTTTGTATTTTGTGGATTCATTTAGGTATGAGTTTGTCCATGTGTAAGGTTTCTTCAAACTATTTTGAAAAACTCCTGCCAGGTCAAGCGAAGAGGTGTAATGAAACTTTTACTTATCGGCTTCATTAAAATCTGTCGAGAATTGAACAACAATAGGAGTTACATCTGTTCATTTGCATAATCATTCCGCAACTTTGATGGAGTAAAAATGGCAGAATAATTTTCTTCTGTTTGGTGAATATGTTGGATTTTCCACAAGCTTATGTTATTTGATCTTATCGCAGAAGTTCGAAGAAGTTGATGGAAAAAAAAGAATGCAAGAGAAGACTGGTAATTGGAACCACGGCAGCAGGAGAAACACGTACGCTGGCTGAATCTGTGGATTCAAAGTGGTCTATGGTGAATTCCCCGTGGTTCCTTCAGCTTCCAAGTTCTAATAATGATGATGATCACATCTTGCAGCTGTCTGGCCCTCATATAGTAAGTGTTTTTCCATTTTTATCTTTCAAGTCTCATGACACCAAACCCAAACACTGAAAACGAAAATAAATCATTTTGTTTTTTAGCTTTTAATTGTTTTATTAGAAAAAAAGTATGCAATGTTCATATTTGTGGGCATTATTTTTCTTAGATAGTCTTTCTTTTATTGGTAAAATCTCTCGATACAGGGGAGGACCCATACTTATATCTGAGGAAGACGATTCTTTATGTATTTTAGGGGTAAAAGATACCATGTTAGAAAAAATATGCATGAAAATAATTGTGGTGGGCTCGGTTGACAACAGAGTGTGAAACATAGCAGCATGTTGTCTTTGCTTTGCTTCTATCAGTATGGTGGATGACCAATGATTTCGTTCAGGTACGGCTATTCCCCGGCGGAAGGCTGGATTACGAATCAAAATGTTGCGAGAAACATAAATGTGAGCGTGAAATTGAACGTCACCTAGTTACGGCCGCAGAATTCTCTGCAGACTACCCCTACGGCAAGGCAGTGGCATTACTTGACTTGAAATCTGGCACTGTCAAGGTGACATTTTCTTGAAAAATGTACTCGTTCAATTAAAGCATTTCACTCCTTGTTCATATAACACCCTTTTTGTGTATTTCAGGTCAAAGAAGAATGGTTCCTTTTTCCGTGCCTTATACTCGCCTTGATACTCGGGAAGGAAGGACTGTATCACAGTTCGACATTGGGTGGGAAAGCCACGAAGGAGAAATGACTCCGAAACGAAGAAGTTGATAGGAGATGAGGTTCTTGGTTGATACGTCCACGGTCCACCAGTTTTCTGCATATACTAGAATTTTGGCGTTAATTGATTCAGTGATTCTTGTAAGTTGTAACCCCACGTATGCGACAAAACTAGAAATTTAATGAGACTTGTGCCTTTTTTTAACAATTTTGTTTGTTTATTTTCGCAAAACATGAACCAATGAAGACTAAATATTAGATAGGTATATTGTGAAGATTCTAGCTTGTCGGCTCCCACTGAGGGGCCGGGGTGATATTATGCATACTACTTTATTGTGATCATCGGGGGAGTTTCTTTCTTCGTCCCGTGCAATACAATAAAGCATTCACATTTAATATAAACATCAGTAAACCAACTTAATTTTCCGCATTTAAGTAATAGAGTAGCGATATCATAATTGGTATGGCATAGTGTCAAAAGGTTACCTTTCGTTTTTCCCACTAAAAATCTATGTTATCTACCTATTGCAACTTTGATGCGCCGGATATCTTTATACTCAAACACATCGCCATTTTCTATTACTGGAATAGATACCACAGCTACAACATCAGCAATCTCACTCCACTTTGCAGGAACTCTGGGCCTGTCAGCAACCTTCCTATGATTCATTCAAGAATTATGGTCAGCAAAAAAGTTTTAGCATGAGCACAAATACCAAAATTTAGCTTAAAAACTGTCATATGACCATTTTAATTTTGGTGGCAAATATTTTATCTTAACGTTAACAAGAATACCAGCTAAAAAGAACAACACAACTTCTTATTCACATAAAGATAATTAATGAGATATGATCATGCAAGATCAAATAATAACTGTCAGATTTAGATATAAAATGTATACAAAGAATTTAAGCTGACATACAGAGGGCCCAAGACAGAGCTTCTCGCCATCTTTCACAAAAAAGAGATGGATGAAATACCTTCCATGGACAGCTAATGCAGAAACACCGTTTTCTCAATTCTCCTTGCTAGTTCCACAGTGTCTTGGGATGATTTTAGCAAACGGATCTTGCATGTTACAGATGTATCTAGGTTTCTTTTCAATGTTGTCAAAATCTGGATTCGTACATAATGAAATGCAAAGTCAATTGTGAATTGACATTAATTTACTCAAAAAAGATACAAGAAGGCCTGCTTGCATCATGAATTAGTTCTGGTTTGGTCAACAATGCAGCACCCATTCCACCACTAATGGAGAAAGACTTTGGGTAACTCATGTAAACATCACTTGCAGCAACATCCAAGCACCTGAATATAACAAACTCATAATATAAATCCACCTAGACAAAGAATCAACGGTCTTCAAAACATCTAGCACGGAGAGATACAGCACATTCCAGTATCAGGCTCATTAAATTTATAGGATTGACCTTTTATGTTGGGGAAATGCAAAAAGATTGGAAAACATAAAGATATAATCTTCTCAAAACTCATAGCATAAATAAATTGGGCTGCCCAATGTAATCCAGAGAACAAAAAATGAAACAAGAAGTCCGAAGTGCTGTCCTTCTAATGATAGTACACATGAATGAGTTTTGATCTCGATCCCATTATATTCCAAAAAGAAAATTTCGACACAATTGGATTTTGACACATCTATTAGCAGAAGAGGATAAACTTCAGAAATTCTCCAACAGAATTTTGGAAAAGATATCCAAATATATCCACCTAACAATGGTGTCCGAACAAACACAAACTCACTCAGATATTAACAACCAAGAATGAAATTGTGCCGACATTTTGTTGCATTGACAATTCAAGAAATGAAGGAGTTTGTGAATATCGAGATTAAAAAAGACGTCATATATTTTGTTACCGCATTCTTAGGGTAGCCGCATCATTGTGTGTGTAGAAAACATCAACGGAGAATTTTAATGTGTCATCAAAATTGTGAATACATTTATTTCCTGATGCCTGTGCATAAATATCATTAATGGAACCATCTCCTAATATCTCGTCAAATCTCATCATAATCCATACGGAGAACTAAATACAACCAAGGTAAGTACTTACACAGTTTCGGCTGCACGAAGTGCTCTAATGGCATATGAAGTTCCTATCTGGAGTACCACCCTACCTCTTTCTTCAGGGCATGTTCTCAAAACAACGTTGATTGTTTTTTTCTCAACCATTTCAATAGTTCCAAGTATCTCTAATGAACACAACACTTGAATAAGTTCCAAATATCAAGGGAAAATAAAAAAGCTTTCCATTAACTGACCAACTTGTTGTCATAGGGCAGAACCACTGAATTACAGGGAAAAATGAGAGGAATTAACTTTTGCGAACATATCTTTGAACCGGCGCTCACATTTGAGGAGCCTGTGATCAATAATCTCCTCCCCATATGTTATGTCTGCATCATATTCAGCAGCTAGCAGCCTAAATGGCAGTGTACCCTATAATTCAAATACATGGATCAAGTATCAAACAACATTTTTTAAACAAAAACATAAACCTGTAGTTTATCAAATCGGAAAGCACGAACAGCAGTTTTATGTATTGCTCATGTACAAGAAAACTTAGTGCCGTGACCAACAAGCCAGTTATTTATCCATACTTGAAAGTGGAGAGAGAACTCACAACTCGAACCATCGGGGCCAGGACAAGCTTGTTTCTGTAATCCGTTTCCATAGAAAAACGGCAAAACAGTAAAAATAGACCCTGCAAAAGAGAGAATTAATTATGTTGGATCATAATTCCGCAAGCCAAAACACCAACCATGATAATGTACCTAGTCTTAGTAATATAACCTCGCTAGAGAAAAAACAACTCATCCTTCTCTTAGATTGATTCCTTCCCCATGAAAGCATTCTTCAACTTTTTCACAACCACAAAACACATTATTTACGGTTGTGAAAATGTCATTCATCCATCAACATATAAACACATACATTAAAAAATTCTCTAGTGTCCCTGAATAAATTTGCATCATCCAAACACAGAAAGCACAGTATCGAATGGCAAACTACCTTTCAATCCTAACATAGCAAAAGGATTACGTAATCTCCATAGAATACTTTTTGCAAATTAACTGTAACACTGCTCAAGTGAACCAACAATTGAGACAGAAGGAGCTACTCAATCAAAGCAATATAACTAATCATGCATACAATTAATCATTCAAAGTATAGAAAAGTCCGTGAAGTAAAGCTTGGAACGACAAATTCATACAAACTTATGAAACGTGAATGTCTAAATAAACACGAAGGAAGACAGAAGTTGTCGCCGGAGGAGAAGCGTGGAACTTGAACAGAGTCAGTCTATTTCATAGAAATGCTGTTGGCTGACGCTTTCACAAACTTTTTATTCTCATTGACAATTATAACCTTCGCTTTGTGTGTAGATTTTTACTAGTGTGGGATCATTTTCTTTATATGCCTTTTAAAATTATATATTTTAAATATATTCTATAATCGATCTGTATTTCAAAATGTCAGGTTTGAGTTTATATTGGAATATGATTTTTTTTTTCAAGTTGATGTCAGATTATAGTACCTGACTTAAGTGAATTTTATTTTATTTTTTTTTTCATTTTTTAGATTTCAGAATTTTATGTAATCAATAATTAATAATTAAAAAAAATTACTAAAATATATATAAAGAAATACAAAGATAAATTGACAAATAGTATCCAAATATTTTTGTATTTGAAAATGAATATGACTATTTTTTTTTATTGAAGATGTTTACGGTTTTTAGAGATAAAGATAAAAAAACAAAAAAAAATTTTCGGATCAGGTATGCCCTAAAAGAGTTAAATTTCTTATAGTGAAAATATTGTATTCAAGTAATAATTTCTACAAATATATTTTTGGGAATATAAATATAAAGAAAAAAGTTTCCAAACTCATTCATATATCTATTCAATTAATAATAATAATAATAGTAATAATAATATTATTATTATATAAAAGTCGAAATACGTCTTCGTGCAACAAAATAATTAACAGATAAGTTATTTTAATAATGGTAATTATGAATAGATATGTCGAGGGGTAAAAAAGAAATTCACTCAAAAAATGTATTCTTCATTAGAATAGCACCCACCAGCGCACGATAGCAGATGACCTTGTTGTCCTAGGTCTCGGTTGCCCTAAGCGCGTTATCTCTCCAGCCTCGCGAAGGAGTCTCCGGGAGTTCAATTCCGAATTTTATTCTCAGAAGTCGTCTCTCAGATCTGTTTTCGTTTTTGCTCGCTGTCGATTTTGGCGATTGAATTTCGATTGTTTCCGTCGGTATTCGTTGATTTCTAGGTATTTGGCATTAATTCATTCAAAGATTTGTTTTTTCTATGATTTATCGGCGAATTACGTTACTGATGTTTTTATCACTGCGATTGCTGTTGAATTTCCATCGATTGTGGCGTATCACGCGATAATCGCATCATTTTAGTTTAAAAACTGAAATATATGAGATTTCAATTGGGCTTTTGCTTACGTGTTTTGAAACGATTTTTGTAATTAATGAGCGAAGAAACTGAATTTAACGTAGTTGATGGGGAGTCATTCTTCATTTTCTTGGCTGATCAAACATTTTCGGAACATATTTCAGTGATTTCATATTTTTCTCTTGTCGCCTGGTGACCGAAGATTTTAAGGTTTGACTGGATAAGAGATTCTTTTCGTTTTGTACCTTCTTGGAAAAATTTGGTAGATTTCTGTTTTCATTTTCTTAATTGATTATTGGTATCTGATCACTTCAACCATGAACCGATATTTTTCCTGTTCTTGGGTTATTTATATTTTCGGTGTGTTGGGTCAAAATTCTTTGTATGTAAATTTGAATTATTGAACAACTAGGAGACCATGCGAAATACAAGAGTAGAGGAAGAAGAAATTGGCACTCCAAATGAGTTTATGCTAGCATTTGTCAGTTTTTAATTTGAATAGTGTCGTCGGTAAGGCTGGTTTTTCAAAAGCATTCGCGCGTGAGTCTTTGAAACATATGTTATTGGGACGATCAAATTTATCTGGGTACAAATTTATTTTTTTCATACTTCTTTCTGATCAGGTTTTTGGGTTGGCCCTGAGAGAGCTAGCATCTATATATTCTACGGTTAACTTGCTATTCAAATTGCGATGCGCGGATATGAAAGAGATGTAAGCACCTACCAGTTTCACTTTCGTTGTTTTTTCCAGATTAAATTTTATGTGATTGTTGATTTGGTACCTTCATTTAACTAGTTTTGTCAGCGCAGGAGTATGAAGACTTGGACGAGTATGAAAATGATGGTACAGAGCCAGAAGAGGAAGAGGATGATGAAGGCGGATATGAGGAGGAAGAAACTTTCCAGCCTACCCAGGATGAGTTGGAATATCTTGAACTGAGGAATCGATTAAAAGAATCGATCAGAAAGCAGATGAAGAAGGAAATGGGGACTGCCAATTCTGGTTCTCGAGACAAGGCTAATACTTATCGTAAGGACAAGTAAGTTCTTGTCATCACTATTTTAATTTAATAATGCCTTATACATGATTTATTGTTCTGGATACAATTCCAGGGAAGTCATGGTCAGAGGAGGGCAATGGGTTCCCTATCACATATATTTGGATACGATTTTGGTTGGGGCATATGCATTTGTCCATTGACATGTCCTCGTTACCCTGCGATATTCCCGGCATTTTTCTTGCGCTATTTATTCAAGTTTGTTCCTCGTGAATTTTACATTGAGTTCGACAATAATAACCGAAAACTGATTACCTTATCGGGATAAGTGGTTTTTTTTCATAAGATTCTCTCTTTTAAGTCATATGCCACATTGTTTAGCACACTTACCTGTTTGGTCCAACTTAATAAATGGATCAACTTGGTGAATGTGACAGTGCTGATGAATTATGTCTAGTACATTGTTTCAAAGCATTTTAGTTCGATAACAAAATTGACTGGCGATTTTTGCAGTTATGGTTCCTTCTTTGGGCCCTCACAGCCAGTTATTGCTCAGAGAGTGATTCAAGAAAGCAAGTCCTTATTGGAGAATCCAAATTTGGCTGCAAGAATTGCTAGACCTAAATATGATGTATGTATATGAGACTCATTTTTATGAAATATTAGCATTCTTCTCAATATATCCCTGCTGTTTGCATCGTCTTCGTGGCATGGTTTAATATTTTATGTCATATAATTGATATAAATTATAGTTATGATTTGCAAAGTGCTTCAAGACCGCTGCTTTCAGTGATAATAATAATAATAGTAATAACGTGGGACAAGTCAAAGATAGAAAGGTCATATGTACTAAGGCATGCTGTTGGTTGTCTTGTTTTGTGGTTGTCGAAAGTTTTTTGTTTCACATCATTGCTCCTATGGTTGAGTCTTGAAGGTTTCCAAGAAGAGGATGCCTTAACTATGATTGTATTGTTATGTGACATGCTCCATGTTATTGGTCCTCTTTGGATTATTATGGTGATAATCCTCTCGTGTGGGAGCATGTAGTACTTGTATATCAAAATTCATTTTTAGTTGCATACTAGCATAAATGAATAATTTCGTTAGTTCTGTTGTTTGTTGACGTTCAGAATTTCTTTGCAGAATAATAAGAGCTCTGTTACAACCAATGTTAGATCAAAGCATCAAGCTAGCCTTCAAACAAAAGTTGCAACTGGGGTAATAATTCTCTATGATCTGTCACTCTCTCTTTGGTTATTTTATTTGTTTTTTACTCTTGTCTGCTGATAAATGATGCAGTTGAAAAAAAAAGTAGAAATGCTAAAGAACACAAGGGACTATTCCTTTCTATTATCTGAAGATTCTGAGGTTCCAATGCCCATGAAAAGTCCTCCGTCTAGAAATGTGCCTGCCCCCAAGTCTGGTGTGTTCCTCTTCCATGATTCCCTTTGGTTCGTTGACGCAAGTACCTATTGCGAACACTTTTTTTATGGTGGACTTATTCTTGTTTATGCTGGTTTTGAAGAGGTTCATACCGCTCGGCTACTGTCAAATAGTAAACGGGTGGTGAATGATCAAGGAAGAGAAGTCTCCAATGGTCATGAACATAGGAAGCAACTGCTTTCAAGCAGCCAAACTAAAGTCAGACCAGAGAAGATAGATCATACCAGCAGGTTGCCAGCAGGATCTAGGAAACAACTCGGTAGCAATAGTGGAAGTGGTCCAGGCCGGCCTTTGGGGCCTAAATCTGCCCCTTCTAGGAGTGGTGGCCCTTCCTTAGGGACCAAGGTCACCCAATCTCTTGCAAAAAATTCCGTGGTTGGCCGGGAAAAATCAAATCCTTCAACATCTGTACAATCTGTTGTGCATAAACCATCGTCGTCACACATTCAATCTGGTGTGCGGAAACCTATTCCTCCAAGCTCGGAACCTTCTCTTATGAAAAATCTATCATTACAAAGAAAGGAGTATCAAGAAACGAGCAAGCCAAAAATCATACCCAAACAGACATTGCCGCCCTCTAGAAATCATGTATGACATCTATATGAATTGTTGTTACCATTAAGTTGCTTATACATCTCTTCTTTCTTTTTTGATATTCGAGTTATGATTTTGGCAGGTGAAGCAGCAGTCTGCAAAAGTCTCAGCTCGAAGTACGTTGGCAGATGGTCGCCCAAAGGCAAAAATTGGGAGGCAACCTTATGCTGATGAATCTGATGATGATAAAGCTATAAATATGATCAGAAAAATGTTTGGGTAATTATGTTTATATTTCTATTTGCACTTTCTACATTTTGTACCCATTTCTTGACACTATTTTTACGCTGCAGTTTTCCAACCTCCGACTCATCGATTTGATACCTTCTGTAGGTATAATCCCAATAAGTATCGAGATGCAGATGATGATAGTGACATGGAAGCGAATTTTGATGATATTTTGAGGGAGGAGAGACGCAGGTGAGTGAGATAAAGTGAACTTAATATTGTGTTTGTGTGGTGTTTTGCTTTTTGTTTAAATTCTTTCATTTTTAGATGATAGATTGCATTGTTTACTTCTATATCTGTTTATGAAATCAATCCATTGTTTTATGCATTTGGTTGTGTCGTTCCCCATTCACACATCTCTTTATCCAAGATTGAATGTTGTGGCCTCTCTCTCTTTGATGCAATTCTATATTTTTGTCAATATGTACTCAGAAAAATTTATTTCATGTATCCCTGGCATGTCTTAGTAGTAGCACATTTTCTTGTCATTTGCGAATGTTACATAAGGATGATATATTGTGGGACTTTATGCGTGACGAGTCTTTATTTTTCTAGACTCTTCCTTACTGTTTTTTTATATTGCTACATTTATGTTCGAAGGGTACTTACACGTTGACAACAAATGAGACAGCATTTTTCGGTAACATTTGAGCTACTTTTTTTGCATATCAAGATGCATCCACTATGTTTACATGCTAGCTGCCAATGCTCATGAATTGTACCATCCGTTATATAATACTTTTCCATATTTTTAAATTTGGTCTTTTTTAATAAATCAGTATACCATTTTGAACTCTGTCGACATCTTTATCTTGTTTTTTAGTGAAAAAATTGCAATGAGAGAGGATGAAGAAGAGCTCCGCAAGTTAGAAGAGGAGGAAAGAAGGAAGCATTTGACTAAAAAACGCAAGCTGAGCCGCTAATGGCTGAATGTCACATGCATGCAGATGGCCAATGTCAATCTGATAAAGCAAATGTGAGACCTCTCAATTTTATGTAATTAAGGAGGATGATTTAAAACGTGTTCTCTCGGTTGCCGGGTTTGGGAATTCCAAGGTCGCATGCAGAATGGGGTTGGTTTCTTAATTTTGTTGGCTCCAATTCTTGAGAGGTGCAAGTGTAATTTATCAGTTTTAGTTACTAAAATTTACAGAGCTCTTGTTGCTGTCTATTTTTCTGCCCGATATTGTTGCCCTTTCACAATAAATTTGCTGTTTCTACCGTTTGTAGTGGAAAGTGGGTGCAAAAACCCAAAGCTCTTGGACTTGGAATTTAACTGTGGGTTTGATAATGCTATCATTTAATTCCGACTCAAATGTTTGAAAGTAGTTTTTGAGATGTGCATGCTTAAACTTAATTTTGGGAATTTGATTTGAAACTTGGTGTGTATGGTTTATAGTAATTATATGTAAAATTTCTTGTCTGTGTATTAATCGAGAATGTTATAGGAAAAGCGTGAGATAAATATATTTTGAAACTGGATGAAAATTTGAAGTTGAGTTTGGTGTAAAGGCTGTTGATCATATAACTTAATCCATCTTTTTAATATAATTCTTCGAAGTTTTATATAAAAAAACATATAACTTAATAATAGATATTGTTATATATAAAAAGTTTCTTGAATTTAATTCAACAAACAGGGTTTCTTAAATTTCGAAGATATATATATATACACTCATTTATTACCCACCAAACCAAAAATGTCGAACTCTCCTAATTCCCAACGACAATTAACTGTTAAATTTTTTAAACTCTGAATTTTGTAGGATTTATCATGTCTCGATTTGTTTATTTGTTGCATAACATTATTTTAAATAGTTGGGAACCAATTTCCCAATGGGAAGTTAGTAATTTAGTCAAACATATTATTTAGTACAAAGTGCACCAATTTAATTTAACTACGGATCAACTCACGAATGAATTTTACAAAATCTTGTCAGCCAAAATCATTTTTCGTTTTTTTTTTCTTTCTAATTTTTAGTAACCACTCCAATGCACGAATAACGAGTGGTTACATGTGAAGTTAATTATTTTATACGTTTCAAATTAAATAACAAAAAAGGAAATGAAACGAGTTATTTTGAATTTACCAAGAATTTTGGTAAAATTCAAAATTATTACATTTGATTTAATGTCACTATCCGGGGGACATAACTTTTCCCTTCCGATCATGCAACCAATCTTACAAAAGCTTATCATTTTCAAATTCATTAAAGTCTCGGATCAACGGTCACGATCGTCCAACCGTTCCTGAACTCTGTTGAGTTCTCGATTACCCGCGTCATCGTAGGATGCTATTTGATGCAAAACGTTACCATTTGCCTGAAAAAATTGGGACAATTTTGATTTCTTCAATCTCTGATTATATTCTGCAGTGTCATTTCATTTGCATTGATATTTGATTCTTCATTAATTACTCGTGTTTCGTTTTTCTTTTCGAGATTTTTTTTTGTGTTTTTCTCCGTCTTCCGAGAATCCAGCTGTTTCAGCTGACTTCATTTTTTTGGTTTCATCGAGGCTTCGAAAACGATGTTTTGTCGATGTTATTGAGCTTGAGGGAGTCAATGTGAATTTTTGAATTGTTGTTATGAATTTTAAGTCCCATAGTTTAATATCGGCGAAATGTCGCAGCTTTGCTTGGAAATCGAGGGTTTATGCATTTTTTGGTTTCTATCTCTGAGATTCAATGACATCGGTTGAATTTTTTTCCGACATAAACGGTGATTAATTCGAATATATATGTATTTTTTTTTATTTTATGGTAAAAGGACTGGTTTTGTCAGATTAGATTTTCCTTTTCTGGGTGCCGATTTTTTGGGAAAATATTTTTGTTTGATTGATGAAGCTATTTGAAGTTTAAAAGAAGCTCAATTATTTGGGAGAATTTTGACACGAATGTTGACCAAGAATGGCAAGCATTAGAGCTCCTGCTACCGAAAAAACCACAACTCTTACAGTGAGCGCAGCCTTTTCCTTCGAAATCCTGTTGAAAATTGTGCTATTTTTCATTTCTAATGTTGCGTGCTTGCTTATTATTCTTTGTTTTTCAAGTTTACACATTAGGTTTTTGGTTTGACTGTAGGTGGCTGTAAAATGTAGGCCATTAACTGAGAGAAAATGTGGTCGTGATAATGTCAGAGTGCAAAATGATAAGGTTTGTTAAATTTTGATTCATAGCGAGAAGAACAAAATTGATGGGGGTAATGAAAAATTGCAGGAAGTGATTGTTTTGGATCCAGACCTTTCAAAGGACTACTTAGATCGTATACAAAATCGATCCAAGGAACGGAGATATGCTTTTGATTATGCCTTTGGTCCTAACTCCACCAACGTGGTAATCATTGTGCGCTTCTCTTATTGCAAAAATGTTTTTAAGTTATGGTTGTAATCCTCTGAGTTAAATAGGATGATTTGGATAATCTTATGTGTTACGTCATATCATCTGATGATTTGGATTACGGATTATCTGAAGCGTTACTTACTTCATATCATTTGTTTGAGTGATGACTATGACTTTCTGCATAATAGAGTCTATGTTTTATGCAAATGATATACTCTCGAGTAGTTTTCTCTTCTTTAGTGGATTTTTTAATCTCTTCCTTTTCTATTTTATCCCATTAAGATATGCGGTCAGGAACTTCTCTGATTTGGTCGGGAACTTAGAGTTGAAGGATGAAGCTCGAGGCATAATACTCATCAGGATAATTCATGCTTGAAATGTGAAATGATAACTGCTGCATCATGCATGGTTTCTTATGTTAAAATTAGTTTGATAAGTATCTTTTTGATAATGTGCAAGAGTTATTGCAGATACTGACAGCCGATGTTTTCCTGCTTTCTTCAGGATGTCTACCAGAGAAGTATACATTCCACTATTTTTGGGGTTGTCCAAGGTCTCAATGCAACTGTATTTGCTTATGGTTCTACTGGGAGGTGTATTAAAATTACCAATATCCATTCAGTTGCAGCATGGCCATCTAATTGTGATTCTATTTTGTATTTGGTTCTATGATTTAATGTAAACAATTGTTCGATACAAATTTTTTTGGCTGAATGTTACTAATATATCTGTGCTGAAAAAAGTTCATTTATACCTTCCAAGCTAAGTAAAAGTAAGTGGCATTTATTTTTTACTCTTGCTGCCTTACTGATGGGCCTGATGGCCATGGAATGATAGTTAGTACTGCAATACCTATTTATTTTTCTTGTTAACTTATATCTCCCTTGACGTGTGTCAACCTGTAGTTATGTTAAGTTGCTGAGAAGCAGGTGTCAATGATTATTATACCTCAAAGACAGCACACTAAAATAGATTCTTCTGAAATTTAGGCTTAGAAAAATGGTTGCTTGAATTTTGCCATACGTCATTTAGGAAATTAATCCCATTGCATCTTTTAAGCGATTCTTTTTGAACTTATCTAGTGGCAAAACATACACCATGGTTGGAACTCAAGATGATCCTGGACTTATGGTTCTCAGTCTCAATACCATTTTTGATCTAATCGAGAAAGACAATACCTCTGACGATTTTGAAGTTACTTGTTCGTACCTTGAAGTATACAATGAGGTAGATCTATTTGCTTGTTTACTCGAGAAAATTAAGGTTTTGACAATTGATTAGCTGTCTTTTCATATTTGACTTTTCTTTCCCACAGGTCATCTATGACTTGCTTGAAAAATCATCAGGTCACTTGGAACTGAGGGAGGATCCCGAAAAAGGAATAATTGTTGCTGGCCTTAGAAGTATTAAGGTCATTTATCCTGTTTCTGTAAAAATTTCCGAGTCTTATAGTTGATTCATTGGAAATATTTATAGAACTTCATATGCATATGAATAAGGTTGATGGAAAGTTATCTGAGACATGGCTAATGTTTTTTATTCTTAATAGGCAGCCATAAAATTTGTGGAGATGATCTATGATGAACATAGTAGGTCCTTATTGTCGTTGCTGCATGTCACAGGTGAACTCAGCTGTTAAGATTCTTGAACTTTTGAATTTGGGGAATAGTAGACGTAAAACTGAAAGCACAGAGGTCAATGAAACTTCTTCTCGGTGCGTGTTTTCTACTTTTGTGTACTAGTTCTAATAGTTTTCTTTCCCTTGGTACCATGCTGCCTCAGATTTAAGAATGGTGACATCCTTCGAAAGCGAATATCAGCAGCTGAAGATATTTCCCATTGCATTTAGTACTACCATACGTAAATCTGTTTTACATTTCAAACTTAGCAATACTTAATACAGTATTGCTTGTCAAATAGATAATCGAGCTGTTGAATATAGATGCTTAAAGGAAGATGACGGGTTGCAAATTATCCCAATATAATTTTCAAACCATGGAAGGTGAACTAGAAGGGAAAGTAATGCATACCCAGATATCGCTTCATACAAAGCACATGAAATGACTTAAAAGTGCACATAACCACTAACCCAACTGATGTTCTTGAGTTGACCTATCTTTTAGCATGGTATGATGTATTTACAAATATTTCTTGACAGTTCCCATGCAGTTCTGGAAATAAACGTGACAAGAAAACAGCAAAAGAGATATCCCACTCAGTTTATCAGAGGAAAACTTGCACTGGTGGATCTTGCTGGCAGGTTTGTGTTTCTGTTTGGTATTTGTTCCAAAAAGTTTCAATATGCTTCTTTTAGAGGTATGGAGCACCAATGTGAAAAATCATAATGCAGTGAACGAGCATCTGAGACAAATAGCGGGGGACAAAAATTGAGAGATGGTGCCAATATAAATCGGTCGCTTCTTGCTTTGGCAAATTGCATTAATGCTTTGGGAAAACAACAGAAGAAGGGCCTAGCTTATGTTCCATACCGCAATAGGTCTCTCTCTCTCTTGCCCCCACCCCCTTCCATTCCACCATTTTTATCCATCTATTATTTGATGCAAGTGCGACATGTTTCCCATTCGTGATGTATGCTTTAATTGCTGATAACTTAGCAAATCTTATATTTTTCCTCAGTAAGTTGACACGGATTCTTAAAGATGGTCTGAGTGGTAATTCTCAAACAATAATGATTGCCACTATCTCTCCTGCTGACCACCAGTATCACCATACTGTCAATACTTTGAAGTATGCTGGCCATGCAAAGGAAATAAAAACACATATACAGGTGAGAGTATAAAGATGAAAGAACTGGTGATCATGTAGGGCAATCGTGTCAAGTGTTGTCTGCATTTAACAATGCCTTTTTCTATACTTGTTTGAAGGTTGGCTACATGGAATCTCTTACACATTTCAATTAATCTAGTGTCAGGTTCTTATCAATCACCCTTTTTCTCAAGGGTTTACTTTGATGATTTTATGTCTATATTTTGTACTTGTATCAGTATGATGTCTGCTATATTTTTATCTCCTTTCAATTTAGTTTCTTGGAAGTGTGATATGCTTGTAACGTACTTTTGTTTTTGTTCAACTTAATTTCATAAAGTTCATTTGGGACATTGTCATTGATATAGCGATAATATATTTGTCAGAAAAATATAGGCACGATCAATGCTCATGTATCAGACTACCAAAAGATGATTGACAACCTTCAGGTAGTTAATATTTTTAAACAATCTACGCCTTTTGGGTCTGAAGTCCTGCTATACCATGAGAGATCATTCTAATTTACAGGGGGAGGTCATCCGTTTGAGAAAGGAGTTGGCTGAAAAAGAGACTCAACTTAATGCCAAGCCTACTGAAAGAGATATAGATGATGAAATATCTTGGTTGAATGCACTGAGCCAAGAAACTAGTGAAAACGTCCACGACAGGATAAATTTGCAGAAGGCTCTAATCGAACTCGATGAAACTAACCTTCGCAATCGGAAGGAACTCCGACATCTTGATGATGCTATTGCGAAGCAGCAGGTTAGACAGTGACTTTTCCTTCCAGTTTTTTGCTGAATATAAGAATGATTTGAGCTTATAAACCGTTGTGAAAATCTGGCTGTTTATTTGTTTCTCTGCTCCTTTGATCCTCTAAGGACCCATTTTATCCAGTTTTGTGTAATTTATCTTTACTGAATGCTGAATTGATCTTTAATTGGAAATATTATTGGAGGACTATGTTTTATTATTTCAGGCTGTTGAAAATGAAGGGGCAGTTGTGCAGGCATTGCAATCGAGGCGTCAGGTGATTCTTGACAATATTCGTGACAACGACGAGCTTGGTGTCATTTATCAGAAGGTTGTGTACCCCTGAGTGTTGATTGTGTTCATATTTTGTCATACTTGCTCAAAAATTTTCACCTCGTCTGTATCATGCAGGAAGTTAAACTGAACGAGAAACGCCGGTGTCAACTACAAGATATGATAGATGAAGCCATTAAAAACAATGGCAACAAAACTTATTTGGGCATTCTCAGTCAATACCGACTTCTGGTAAACAAATATTTATATATTTACTTCTGTCATTTATTTTTTATCAGAGATTTGTGATTTGATGGAGGCCAGATTTTTATCAGAGATTTGTGATTTGATGGAGGCCAGATTTTTGGTGTCCTCCCTTCATGCAAGTTGGCAGAACTGGACAACCTGGCGGAGTTCCATTGCTAGTGTTAGAAAACTGACTATTATATATTTATCAATTCTTTTCCGTAATACATTAAACTGTAAATAAAAATATCAATTATTGAGAAAGCTTTATATATGTGAAGTATTTTAAAAAATATATTTATGATGTGTTGAATATGAAACAATTTTTTTTATTGGACAACACGTGATAGTTATAATAATAAATCATAATCTTAAATAAAATGTAAAAAGAAAACCATTTAGACATCAGCTATACTGGAGCTTGAGCTAGAAAAGTTTTTCAAGTTCAACTCGCACTCGACTTATCAGAATTTATTTGTCTATTTGAAAAAGATGGTCCCTCCAAACTTTATGAAATTTTAGTCATCATGAATATTTGTCATTGAGTTATGGTTCCTTTTTTCCTCTGTAGTCATATTTATCAATTATCGGCACGTCAATGTCTCTAGTATTGCAAATATGCAGGGAATTGCTAACACAGAACTTCAGTTTGAAATGGCAATGAGAGACCAAATTATCTCCAGCCAAAGAGAAGCCCAGAGACATCTATGGAATCTGCTTATGAGCTTAGGTCTTGATGAAAAGCAAATAGTACAGCTTGGAGCAAAGCAAGGGATAATTGTTGAAGAAGGGACAAAGATGAAACCGCTCGGGTGGTCAAACATGACTACGCCACAAGATTTGCAACGCAAAAATTACTCTCCTTTACATCGCTCTCCATCCCGCAGTCAATGTGGTGCATTAACTTGTTTTTATCCTCAAACAAGTGAGCTCATCTCAAGATCACTTTCTAGAGACAATCAGAAGCTTCCTCCTGATTTTTGCCTAGAGGACCACCCAAGTTCATTTTGTTACATATCTCGGGGTTTCTCCACATCAGCCTATCAGCCATGGCACAGCGACCAGCCAATTTTAGGTTTTGGTGCCTTTGATCAACATTCTGATGTCTTACACAATTTGTTTCCGCACATGAGAAGCTATATCTCTCCATATGATGAGTGTGGAGTGTCGACTTCATGTTTTGAGGTCAACTTTAGGCAGCAGCAGCAACAGGTAAAATGCAAGTACAACAAAATTATTGCACAAATGTCTCAATAAACTAAACAGATGGTTAATATTCTTGAACTTATTTCTCCACAGTAGTAGCCCTCATGACTTTTCTAAACTGTGTTATGGTTTACAGGATGGATGGGCAGTGGCTAATAAGCAGGAAGTAAACGTGAATCATCATGTTGAAACAAGCAGTGTATGGGACCATCGCAGAAGCGTGATCACACACTGTGGTGGTACAATGCAAGCTACATTTGGGCATCTTCCAACGAATCAAGTTGCTATCACAGCCAATTCCCCACTGGTTTTTCCTAAGCTTCCAACTCCTGCTCAACAAAATGTTTCACCTATGCTTCCTCCGCATGTTACTTCCAATTTTCATGAAAAGCGCTTTTAGTGTGAGTAATCTTTACTTTTAGACAGAAAGATTAGTTCACATCCATTCTTGTTTTGGACCTTTTGGTTCAATTTGATGCCCCTCCAAATATATATACTCCAGGTCGTGTTAGTTGCTGAAATAGTTGAGACCCCAAGTGACCAGCTCATCTCTAGGAATGGTAGAATTGTAGGAATTCAGGATTAATTACATTTGAAAACGTGCTTTTAATTTTGATGCAGAATGAATGCATTTATTTCAAAACAAAAACGTGCTTTGAACTTTGATGCAGAATCCTTCTCTCACCCGCAAACACACCAGAGTAATGGCTTTGTAAATCAAAATTCTTGGCTCGGCATCCAATATAGTGATAAATTACTACAATCGTGAGTCCAGTGTTGATTATATAATTAATATTTTTATTATGACCAATTTCTTGTATATATTATAATCAAATAATTTGTTACGTTCGTGTGGTTTGGATTGCCGTATTTAAAATTAATAACTAGCTAGATTTTCGTATGACGCGATGAAGCATGCTTCTCTCTAGTCGACTTTAATTTCTACCTCTTCATTCAAGAGCCACACCACATTATTATGGTTTGACATGCATATTTCAAATCCACGTGAAAGATGCAATTATTGCATCAATAATTGACAATTCAAACTATGCATGCATCTCGAAATTTCACAGCAACAACGCCATATAGATATAGATCTATACTTAGATACTTTGATCTTACTTTATGCAGCGAAGAAGTGTTCAAGTTGTTCTATAGCTAGCGTTATTACAATTTACAACAAAACTGACTAACAATTAATCATATGTGTTGTCTTTCAACTTTACAAGTTAGTAGAATAGTTGAATGTTTGACCAATTGTCGTGAATTTGGTTTCTTACAACACTTTATCGAGCAATTGCACCTTTTATTGTTATATATAAAAAATTAATAACACCGACAAACACACATCTCGTCCATTAATTTGTTCCCCTTTTTTATTTTATGATAATATATATTAGTATATAACCAGTTTCTACATTACAATATTTGCATTCAAATTTCCTTTTTATATCTATAGTATGGTTATATTATTAAATGTTAATCTCTTAAAATAATTAATTCTTATCAAATAAATGGATTAAAATACATAATTTTTAATTTGTTAAAAATCACTGTAAAAATTTGTTTATAATACACTGGCATGCAGTTATCATATTGCAGGTTCTCACCTATTACTAAAAAAAGTGAACGTTTTTTTATGTTAACCTTGTAATGACCCCTAATTCTTCTAATTACCATGTTTCTTATTAATCCTAATTAGGAAAGGAATCGGCGGTGACAGAATGATTGGAAACCACGTATCAATATAGTCGGAATCAAATTTTAATTGGAAGATGAAACATTTCTTTTAATATAATTAATTACATATTTATTTTTGTCTTCCAAACATAAAAATGAAGTCTAATTTATTTTAAGAAAATTGGATAACAGGAAACAAAGCGCACCAACGACAGTTTCTTTTTTAACCCACACATCTCTCTTTTTATGTGTGCACCATACAACCACAACATTTAACAACGAAAAATGAATACTCACATGTTTTAGAAAACATAAAAATTCATGTAAAACGGTTTCACGAGTCAAAATAAAAAAAATATTACTTTTTATTATAAATATAATCATAGTTGATCCGTCTCACGAAACGAAAAAAAATATGTTAGATTATCTTACAAGAGAACTATTACGTCAAGTCTACCGCATAAGCCAACTTCTACATTTATCTAATCTATCAATCATGTTAACTCACATTTTCCCACGAGGATGTATATTTTCAATCCCATTATATTGAAGAGGGCCGGGCCTCTATATTTACATCGTCTATTTTTATATATATAGAAATGTAAGTAAGAACTAGGCCTTACATACATTCATAATAATTCAACAATATTACACAAATAATTGAAGATTTCCATAGAAGAAAAAGGATGTATATGAAGAGGAACAACAAAAAATAATCACTTAGCTTCAATACATCATATTATATGATGCTTATTTGTTTCCCACCCATTTAGCATATATTAAAAAAAGATTAAGGAAGAAACTAAAAGGGGAAAAAAAGAAAATATTCTCTCTAAATTACTTAAATTTTCATATTTTTTTACAATCCCTTGACCAATCAAAAAAGAGGGTCGGAGGGGAGAGTGGGTCCACATTTATATACGCTACAAAAATATATAAAAATTTATTTATTTATATCCGAAAACGGAGGCTGAATAACTAACAAGCCGCCGATGGACTATTGAAGTGATTATAGAAATGTGGCTTCGTAGCCACCGTCAACGAGCCCTTATCCACGGCGGCGGCGGGTGACGAGGAGGCGCCGACCGTTTCACAGGACGGACACATAGTCAGGGTGGCAGCGGGAAGCTGCATGTAGAGTGGCTGTGCCGCCAATTTTAGCGCCTTCAACTCCTGCAGCTCTTTCTGCAGCCGCTGGTTCTCATCTGTAAGAGTCTCGCAGCATTTCTTCAAAAATTCGCAGTCCGCTTNATTATTTTTCAAGGTTTTGCGTTATGATTTTGTGAAGAAGCTTGAGTTTCCCTAGAAGAGGATGAATTATTGATGATTCGATTCCAACCTGGCTCTTCTATTCTGGAACCACACTTCAACCTGCCGTGGCCTTAGCTTCAACTCCCTCGCCAAATCTTGCTTTTGTTTCTGATGAAATAATGGAAAAAATATATATCAGTTTATAATGATTCTATATAGACGAAAATCAACCTGCAAATTATATATGTATTGACCATATATTACGCAGGTACAGCACCGTATCAGATCTATCAAATCCCTCAATCCAAAATAAATTTCAAATATATGTGTGATAATATTTTTTAGAACACAAGAAGTCGATTATTTTTTTTTATCAAATTCTAGGTGTCTCGGCCGGTATGTATATATGGAGAAGAACAAAATTAAATTACATGATTGAGAGTGCTGTGGATCTTGAAGCTTTCCTCCAAAAGAGCAGACTGAACTTTAGTAAGCCTGAGTTTCTTCCTACCATTGGGTCCATCATCATCTTCTTCGCCAGTTCTAGAGGAAACCCTTTCGATTTCTCCCTCTTCACTGCTGCCAAATTCTCTCCCCCTCTTCACACTAACGTTCGAGAATGAATGAGTGGCACTGTCTTGTCTGTACAAACGTCCACAGGACAATTGACGATCACTGAAAACCACCTTAATCTTATTATCAGAATCCACCTTTTTTCCAGCGTCATGAATCTGATAAGTTTCGTCAGAAAGACTCAGATTCAGTGAAGGATCATAAAACTCATTAAGCTTTTGAGCTGGAGATGCCTTTTTGGACTTGTTTTGCAGGGTTAATGGTGATGAAATAAAACCCAAACCTAAAACCAACCCTGCCGTGTTGTCTAAATCATCAAAACCCATTTATTTTGGAGAAATTGGGTGGAAAGATTGGAGCTTTTTGGCGTGGGAGAGAGAGAGAGGAGAAGGGGTGTTGTTTTTTTTTGTGTGTTTGGGATCAAGCAGGATGTTTGACGGTGTATATATATATATTTGGAAAAAAAGGATCCCCTCTTTTTTTCTTGATTATTTTTTTTGTCTTGGATATGAGGACTATGGCGGAGACTTTTGTTAAAAGGAGAGAATGTAATGGTGGAAATTGGCGTGTGTGTGTGTGTGGGTTTCTTCAATTATGATGACCAACAACGAGGAAACGAAAACAAGCTAACAATTCATTCGAGTACGTCGGGGAACGAACATCACCAATTCAATCATTCCCTTTCCCCCTATACACACACAGTACTCTTTCACCAGTACTCTAGCTAGCTACCTCTCTGGTTCCATTTAAAATCCCATATTTTTAGCGGAATTATATTTTCTCACGATTGCTGAAATTGATTAAAAAAATATCAGATACATTTTTATGCATAAATTAGTTAATTTAATAATGATTTGAAGCGCAAATACTAGTCTTGTACAGTATATATGATCATGATCATATAATTAAGGTCATGAAAGAAACAATGAGTCGATAAGCACTCATGAATTTTAAAAAGAAATAGTCACGTATATATAATATTTATTATGTATGAAAACTTTTACGATCTGTCCTATGTGGGTGTGATCCAAATCAACTCAGGAAAAATAATATAATGTTGAAAGATGCATGATATGAATCACAAATAAGTTTTAATGTTTGACAATTAATCAATACTATATTTTAGCAGACCACATGACCTGTCTCTTACTCCATGCTTGGTTTAATTAGCACGAAATGGGTTTCATGTTACTTTCTTTACTAAACAAATACCTTTCCTCTTCTTTTTTTTTTTCTAATTAAAATAATTTCAAGGATGGATCAGAGTATATGTATTGCCCACTTCAAAATGCTGGCCCGTACCATATACTTATCTATATATATCGAATTGTGCTTGTAAGAGATATATAACCGGAGAGGGACGTAATCATTTCTGGATATCACGTCATCACTTTGTTGCTGTCACGTTAGCACTCTCTTGGAAAAGAAAAAAAATGCTCATTAGGGTATCAAGACTGTGAATCAACTGACGACAAAAAAAAAACGTATAAGTTAGATGACCAAAAATATAATTATAGAATAAATACTAATCATAGGCATCAAAGAACCCCCTCCCAAATACTTTACATGAAAGTCTCTTGTACGTTCATCTCCAATACCAATTATATACCGAGTCAAGCATGCAAGTTTCCAGTAGAATATCGTGAGAAATAGTAATGGTAATGGTAAATAATTATAAATACAAATATCATAATCATAAATTCTATTATTGCATGCATGCATGCATTCATCCATTGCGAGTACCGAATCATTAATTGAAAGACCAAGGTTGCGCAGCATACGCAAGCTAAGGGGTTTACATATAGTAGGTATCTATTTCTCTATTATTTTCTCTTTGATTTCGAATTGAGACTTGAAGTTTTAGCCGGAAAGAAGACAAGACCATGAACTAGAAATCCTAGAAGTAACTTGCACTTTTTCTTACCAGACCGAGCTAACGAGCTTCCCTTCTACTACCGGAAAAGAGAAGTTTACCACCGCCTACGCCTACATATTCCACTCACCCTATCCTCTTTCATTCTATTCCAAGACGAGGGTTCGAAAGAGACACCAAAAGTTTTTAAAATAGTTTATGGTCCTAATTAGATATGGGTCTATTGGTCTGCCCTCAAAAAGAGTGAGATCATTAATAACACTTTATAACTAACTCTAAAGGAGTGGAACCAAGTGTCAATGAATGTGCTTGCAGAGTGGGGAACTATAAGCATAACAGCTCTTGAAGTCTAAGGGGTTGGTTTACTTTTAGACATACTTCATTTGCTTTTCTTATTCGGACACATTTGGCATGGTGCTATAATTTTGTTTAGAGATGTTTTTGCTGGTAGTTGAATAAGGCATGTCAATCCCAATACACCGACAACTCCCATCATATGAAATGGGTTCAATGTCCAATTACGGCTGATTGCTGATGCAATATGGTAAATATAACACGGCCGTGGTAAGAAATAAGGAAAAATTAGGCAAAACACACCATAATGAAGTAGTTGTACGGGGATAATTGTAATGGTGATGGAATATGATTCATGTATATGATCAATCGGGATCTTTGGTAAAGAAGAAAGTTGAGTTGATAGGGAGTGTTTGGTTTCGGCCCAGAAACACATGATCCTGCATTGTCGTCTGCGGTTTGTGCTTGTCATAAATTTCACATGAACGATTAAATAATATCTCTCTTGTAAAAATAAATGAATTTCAATATTTTTTAGCAGATAACTGAAGTTTTACAATAAGAGCCTTTTTATATATATTTACTGTTTTAATTCAACGTTTATATGCTCTAAAAACATGTAATCTTTCAACTTGTACAACAACAACAAAATACTGAAAGGATAATGAAAGACATCATGTTTTGGGACGTTCCATAGGCAAAAACAATAAAATACAAAAACAAGTACTACTGCTTTATCAGTACCAAATTTGTTTCTATGTGCACAAAAGTCTTAAACTCTAATCTGATCATTGGACCATTATTACTTTTATTATTATGAAAGAATATAAATTAATGATTGATATACAAAATCCATTTGGTAATAGGCAAAAGAAATCCATATATGGTTTATTCATGTGTGAATTACAAATAACCATTTAATCAATTATGAAAAGGGTAAGAAACGTGTCGTGTGAAAAGAATTTTTTATTTTGAGAAAACGTAAAGAAGACATGAAACATTTAAACAAAAAGTTCCCCACAAATTATTTGGTATCATGTGAATTGGATCCCAGTCTGAGGATATTGTTATATGATTTTTAAAATAATAATAATAATAATAATAATAATAATAATAATTTATATAAATAATAAAATAATATTGTGGCATAATAAATTGAGTAAATCTCCTGTGCAACGTTCCCACATATTTATATATATTTATACATGTGAGATGGGTCGAACCAAACTATACCTATAATGAAAAGTAACATTTTTGATATAAAAGTAGTATTTTTCACTCAAATCAACACATATTATGCAATATTTTTTATAACAAAATTAACAAAAAAAACACGATATTTTTACAGTAAAAAAATATTTTATACAAAAAATGAGCCGAACCAGAGATTCGTTGTTTGGTTATAAATCCAATAGAAGCATCATCCCAAAATGTTCGACTTTCACGAGTATTAATTAATAAATTAATTGGCTTTTCGTACACTATAATCAACTTGTGTTGTATTCCAATTATTCCTCAGGCATCCAACACAGTCAATGCACGGATAAATAAATAATTTNAATAATAATAATAATAATAATAAATATCCAAGATTAAAGACAAAAATGCTTCTTTACACATTAACAATATGCAGGGTAGGGAATTTTCTTATTTTATTAATTAATCATTAGTTATTAGTATTTAAATTGCGGGGAAAGGGTGGCGTCAAATTAAAATTTATTTTTTTAAAACGAAAATAGAACATCACATTAGGCTTTTGAAAAAGTATCATGGGCCCGTCTTTTATTGGGCCAACATCCCATATACTATTGGGGGCCTTAGCCACACAGTCAGCCCATGTAGGTTTTCCATGCTTCGTGATATTTAAATGCTAAAGATATGTAGATAATTTTAAAGAAACTTTCAATATTACTTGTGCACATTTATGTTTACCTTATTCTAAAATTGAAATATATGACCTTTCTTAAAATGGTAATGAACCAAAATATGTCTCTTGACACATTATTGTATGTACGAAATGAATTAATAACTTGTATGGATTTAAACAAACCGAGCCGAGCCTTTCTTTCTTCTAATGAGCCAGTGCTCCCCGACTAAATCACCGGTGATGAGTTAAATAAGGAATGTTTTGACAAGATGTTCACTGGTCCATAAAGCTAAAGCCTTGAATTATGGAATTGTCTTGCAATGCCTGCTTTAATTCAGAGCATCTTTTTGAGTACTTTAAAGCTTTGCTTTAAACTAATCAGCTGATCAATCACTTATTGAGTTGATTTCTGTATGTATTCTGCTGCAAAAAGCAATTGGGATCCTGGAGACCAAAAAAGATAATTCCCTATTTTTCTTGTTAACTAATCTAATATTTTCTGATGTGAACTACATGTGTTGTTTTTTGAAGGCCGGGAAGTGAAATTTTGTATTTTGGGAAAAAATTATTTTGATAATGATCAATAATGAGTTCGAATTCCAGCAGTTACATGATGTTATTTTAATTATATATTTTTCGCATGCATGCATACAACCTTTGAGGACACAACTAATTAAAATACTAAATAATTGTTAATTTATGTGTGTCTTTCCTTTATATCCAAAAAAGTCACATTCTATGTCTTTTCGTAAGTAAAAAGGACTTTTAAGAAGGGCCCGACTTATGGTGAAACCCCTAGTGAAAAAGCCACCCAAAAAAAATCAACATGTTTTTAGCATGCGCAAAAACATGCTTCTGAATTATTCGTCTGAAATAAAGTCATGGAAATACAAAATCAATATACACGGTTAGTTATATATATATATATATATATATATAGACCCAACTACTATTTCACAAAATATAAGTGAGGCGGCTGAATACAAAAGAAAGAATTCTCTCCCAACCTTCTCCAACAACTCACGTGCAGAGCAAATGAAAGACGTAAGGATTTTCTCTCGACTTCACTCCACACTTTTAGAATAAGTTTTATTTCTGATTCAAGGAATATTTTTACTATTTCAATTTATCACTGTGAGGCTTTTTGTGTTTTAATTTAATATTCGTATTTTGTTCAAGTATTTGTTGATTTATGATTTATTTATATGAAAGTTGTATGTTGGTTAATCAGATAATTTAATTCGATATATAATTTTCTACTGTTATTCATGAATTGAATGATCCGTAATTGTCATGAACGATTAGTACATGAATAGCGATATATTAGGTGTTGTGCTATTATAGCATATTTAATCTAAATAAATCAACGAAACTCGATCTATCAATTGCAGCTATCTCAGTTGTAAGATTTTAAGATTAACTGTTTTCACAAAACGAAAGCTATTTTTAATTAATATGGAACGCTATCGTACCCAGTTAGTTATTGATAAGTTTTGACTGGATGCTGAGTTTGGTCAATTAAATTAGGAAAACACAACGATTTTAACTGTTATCCCTATAATTCTAATATTAATTCCTTGTAACTGCATGAATAAATAATATGTTAGTTGTTGAACAGTGACTTAAAGTCATTTAATCTCAAAAGGTGAAAGTAACGGATATCAACATCATTCCATAAAAACCCCAATAATTTCATTTAAAAGATGCCCCACTAGTTTTCTTGAAAAACATAGAAATAAAAAGTTGATTTTCAGCCCACAAACAAATCTGCCACATAAGTTAAGCCATTTAACCTCTAAAACCAGTCCAACGAAACTAAAACCAGTCCGACTTCCTAGATCACATTATGATGCATCAGTCCACGCAGTAAAAAGAGGCACTTGTGGCCTCATTTGGGCAGCAGATTGATTCCAAGAACTCGAGTTAGAAATCGCAGATTGGGCCGGGGAAAAAGTTGCTCCCGGTGGAGGCACCGGAAAATGCATGGGAAGACTGTTATTCTTATCTGGGCTGCCATCTCTAGAACTGCTCAAACTTGTAACCAAAGAAGAATTCCTGGAAAAATTGTTCACCATTTTCCCCGACTCATCTCCAGAAGGAGCTGAGAAGTTTGAAACCTTAAAATCTTCTATAGGTTTAGGATTAGAGGATGGATAAAGGGTCATTCTCCAATCAGATACATTGCTGCTGCTGCTCTCTTTTGACACATTTGAGTCCATAATATTGTTTAGATTCGAAGGAATGTTAAGTGAGCTGTCGTTAATTGAATCAGCCAATTTGTTTCTCCTAGCCATCTCCCCGGAAAGAAGGGCGTTGCTTTCCATAATCCTTTCTACATCATACCTTGAGATGTCGAAATTTGTTACAGCATTTATGCCCCGAAATTTGATAGCTGCTACATCATAAGCCTCCGCCGCTTCTTCTTGAGTGCCTGAAAATGTATGTAAACCTGTCAGTTTAAAAAATGTACGGGAGGCATTCGTTTCCTGTCAAAATTTAGCATATACAAGAAATAGAAATTTCAACAAATTTGTGTTTGGATTGAAAGATTTCAAATTTATGGAATTGTTTTTTTATAGATTTATAGAAACAATGATTTCAAGTCTATCCATCCAAATACGAAACTGTCGGATTCAAACTTTAGAATGCTGAAAACTTACTAAATGTTCCAAGATAAAGATCCTTGTTTCCTGCCACTCGGCCTATACGAGCCTGCCACCGACCATGTTGATGATGTCTGCTAAAAAACAAGGCAACAACAGAGATCTCACACAGTAGCAACGCCAGAATATAAATTTTCAATCAGGAAAGGTTTGCATAGAAGCGGATTTTCAGACCTGGTAACCCCCCTGTATATTGAAGCTCCCCTTGAGAAGCCACTGCTTTTCCTGTAAACGATCATATAGCAGTGGCAACGTAAATTTAAAAATGCAGTAACAAAATATGGGGAGAACGAAAATCGTCAAGTTGACAGTCCGTGAGATCCCAACACGGACGAAAGACAACCTTCTCAAATGAGCAACATATTCTTGTCTGCTCATGTTCTTCATATCTTCAAGTTCTTGATGATAATTTTCCAACTGCGTCAACTCAAGAAGTTCATTGTTCGTGTAACTTTGATTGCAGAAACAAAGAATAATTAATATAAAGTGAATGAAATCCATACCGGGAAATTGATATGCGTGGAAGGTCCCCAGTATTTAATTGCAGCCAAATCATACGACCTTGCTGCCTTTTCTTCCATATCATAACCTCCTATAAAAAAATGGCGGCAATAAATTAGTCGGCGACTAGAATGTAGCACTTTTGATAGTAAAAAGGGAAGATCATTTTACCTAAATAAACTGGAAAGGAGATTTCAAGTCATTCCAAATGTTCCATGATTTCCGGAAGAAGTTGACACGCTTGAGTTAGTAAAACGAATGAGATAATGAACAGAAAACAGAAAATGTAGTTTATGTCGCAGACCTTGCCTCCCTTTTCTGCTTTGGCCTTCTTTCTTGCAACTGTTGTCCCACAAATGGGCTTCATATCTACCAGTCCACCTGTGCCTGGTTCGCAAATATCCAACATTTTAGTACATTACTAATTAAATAATAATAGGTTAATTTCCAACAGAAAGATCAGAATGTGTTTAAAAAACGTTTAAAAATCAACCTTGTAACGCCTCTATACTGTGAGGTCCTCTGCCCAAATGTATCAATGGATTTCCTGTGCACAATTTGCTTCTGTTCATCTTTTTCAGGTCCCCGTTTCTTGTTTTCAAATCCCATGCCATCTGCCATAGCCGGCGGAATATGCTGTGAGCCAGTGACACAGCTAGACTGTGAACCAGGGCTCATTGATAAGCTCAGTGATTGCAAATCACCATACCCCATCGCACCAATCTGCCCAGATTCTCCGCCATTTTCTTCCACACTGAAGCCCATTTTCTGCTCTAACGCATGGCTATTTGTGTAGCTTCTTGGAACCCAGTTTTTCATTCCAGATAACTCATCATCACACATTGTTGGAAGCTGCAAATTTCCATCTGAAAGCTGAGTATCTTTAGGCTCATTTTCTGATCCCTCGTACATTTCTTGACCCCTGAATGGGGTGTAATCTGTGTACTCTTGAACTTGAATCTGGTGGTTCCTAGAGTTTTCTTGACTATGGCTTAGAAAATCTTGAATATTGTGAGTCTGACTTTGAGGATTGTGATTATAGTACATACTATCTAGACTAAGAACCATTCCTCCTCTGTTATAGTTATGGGTACCCATCGTTGTGCCACCAAAGAAATCTTCAAGTTTGGGAGTTGAAGTCACCATAACTTCAAGGTAAAAGTAAAAAAAATAAATTACAGTACACAACAAGAAACAATAAAAAAAGGGTTTAAGCAATGAGCATTGTTCAAGCTAACTAACCTTGTGGTTGTGACCTGTTGATAGCTTCCATCAAGCACAATGAGCCATCAGATTTAAGTGGCATCACAGTTAAAGGAGAGTAAAATCCAGTGTTCTCACCTTCAACCCCATAGAAAAACCCTGGATAACTACCGTAACCAGAGGGAAAACTCATTGGAAGTGCATTAGGAACGTCATTAGAACCAGGCTGAGCATGATTATTGTTGTCCGAGGAACCCTCCATGTTTCGAGAAGAAAGAGAGAAACCTAACCAGTTGTTACTAATTTCATCACCCATAGCCTTCATTTTCCTCCCTTCGAAAAACAAGAAAAAAGGGAAGATTCTCACGAGTTTTTCTTTTTCCCTTGTTGCAAGAAAGCAAGTCAATGATTGAAACCAAGTAAACTAATCATATGAGAAGTGGGAAACTCTCCTCCATGGAAAATTAAAAAATTAAAAAAAAAAACAAAAGAAAAACTGAAAACCAAAGAAACTGGCTCGTTTTGTTTTGTAGCTACAGACTTAAGTAGGAATGAAATCTAAACAAAAATCTAGCCAAAGCGCATCACTCTCTGCTGAATCACTGAATCTATGGTCTCTTTCTTTTGCTTTTTTATCCCTCTATCTCTCTCTCTCTGAAAAGTTTTCTAAAGAGAACAAAGCAAGGCCCTTTAAACTTAAACAAAAAGAATGAGTTCCAGCAAGCAATGCTGGGTATCCTTCCTGCATTCCATTGGGATCCGAGCCTGCGAAAGACATCTTCTTTTGCTTTTTTCTCCGCTCCACACCTGCTTCCTCTTTTTTTTTTTCACGTCTCTTTAATTGCATACAAATATGCAGTGTATTTGTGTGTGTATATTGTATTCTAAAATAACATGCTTGCCTCACAGTGGATAGTGAGGACAAGTTATTCGGTCCAAAGCCTGCACCATTAGTTTACCGAGTTGAGCATCTATTTCCGCAGGCAGAGATACAAGCTCCTCATTACCAAGAAAAATCTCATGTCCCTCAAACAAGGGAGGCGGGCTTTTGTCACAAAGTATTTTTGAATTTATTCGTTATTGATGTGACGCAAAATTCAAAGATTGTTGGACTCCTGGGGAAAAAAAGAAAAGGAAAAAACAAGAACATGCTTGGGAGTTGGGACAACCCATAAATTTTGCTTATTTATTATGGTATCTAAATTATATTAATCAAAGAATTTATTCAAAATATATTCCCGAAAATAATATAAACTAGTAAAAGATGCACATGCGTTGTATATATTATTATTATTTTTAATTTTATCAAATAATACTAAACAATTAACACGAAATTACTTCAATTTAGAAGAGTTGTTCGATTTAAAAGATAAGTTTTGTTTAGATTTTTTTGTTATATAAAATATAGAGTCACTCGAAGAGGATTTTACTAAGGTAAAAAAAATAATTATGAAATTAAATATTTTAATGTCTTTTAAAATAGTTATTCTAAAGTAATTAAATTTAATAATATAGCATAAAAACGTGTCATTGAATCTGAATAATTTTATTAAATATATAATTTGAATGATGGATATGTACAACAATAATTCTTGAAGTTAATAATAAATGGCTAACATTGATGTGATATGATAACACAATCAATTGGCATGTTATGCTGTGGAGTGAGTCCCACCAAGTATCTATCTATATATTACGAGCGAGTATTTTGTGTCTCAGAAGATCTTTGGACTAGATTTCTCCAGGCAGGAAACAAACAAATTTTGAAATACCTCATTACAATTATTATTAATAATAATTATGTAAAATAATAAAATACTCGAAAAGACGACGTCCACAAATCCATCTATTTCTCATAGGCTTAAATATTTTCAAATGCAAAAGATTATCAGAATACTTAAATACATTAATTTAAGAGTAAGACTTTTGTATTGAGTCAAATGAAAGAAAATGTGTACATATATAAATCACAAGACAAACACACTCACTTGTCATTTCGATTCACATGCATACATACAAAAACACTGAACCTATACATGCATGCTACTGCTACCAAATTGTTTACTGCGCGCAGGCACCCTACTTACATTACTAGACAACCCTAAACGATGCCGTCTGGAACTGCCTTTGACAAAAGTCTTCTTACAACTACGTACGAAAGCGTGCGATAGGTCACGAGAATTCGATCACCAAAATTATAAATATCTTCTTCTTCTTCCTTCTTTTTTTTTAAAAAAAAAATTAAAAATATGTGGTGTTTTATTGAAGTTTTAAGACAGGAGGACAGTGGGCATCGTACCCTTTGTAAAGAGATTGAGCCAATGTTTGAATGGCACGCTATCCAAATGTGGTTATTTGGCAGTTCCCAAATCTTAATAACTTTGGTACATTTTGTCGTGCTATTACTTCATTGTCCTCCGCCCACGCCACTCTTTTAAATATACCCTTACTTATTGGCCGCAGGGACCGACCGTCGTACGTATAATTATTCATGTTTGAATTTCATATTGTATAAGTAAAATTATTTGGAACCAAATACATAAATTCAATTTATATAATATTTAGATATGTTAATTTTTATCGGTGAGTTGACAATTTAAGCACAGACTGTGATATATATATATAAAAACATTAAACTGTACTTTTTTCTCTTTTGGAAGCGCAATTCTGCCCAGCTTTCAAAATTATTGTCAAATAAGTAGTACGGTAGTTCATGCATTCATCTGATCTTATATTATAATATATACAACACAAATTCTGCGAATATTAATGTAGACAATTAAAATATATTTTGTGATATTGGTCCATCGGTCATGATTTAATTAATCCACATATATTTAATGTAGTTGAAAATTATTTGGTGTTTGGATAATAAATTATCCAAGATGTACGTGTCCATTAAACCTTGTGGGCTACGTAGAATAATACTGCAGGCAGGTTGAACAAAATAATAATTGGCTATGTAATTATGTGACTTAACTGGACAAACATAACCTTGAGAAATTTCCATTATCGGCAGCATACTTTCCCTCACAGAATCACTTCAAATTTTATATCTTCAAAAGCTGCTTAATTATTTATCAGTGCTATTTTAAATCAAATGTATCTAATTTTTGCCCATATCGGGTCCATCTGTTACTAAGTAAAGAGGGGAGCTATTTTTTTAATAGTAATTATAAAAAATTTGAATATGACAAATTCCTTAACTGAGTAGGTAGGTAGGTATGTGGGATAGGGGCTACTAAGAATATGTAGCATAGTAATTAAATGAAACAAAGCAAAAAAAAGGCAAGTGGAAATCGAATGGTTGGACCAGAAAATCCAAGCAAGATCTAAAAGAGAGAAGAGTAATAAAGTGGACAATGGAAAGCAACCTATCTCAAAAATGACCATAGAAGTCTGTAGTAACCTGCAGATTATAAGTCACCCATTTCCCTTTTACATCTTTTCCTTTTCTAGACAAAGAACGTTGTAAATCTTCTCACCTAAATAGTAAATACATCAGAACATATATATATTGTGTATCCATCTACCTAGCTACTCACCTACAATAATTTTTTATGATACGAGAATAGTCGTTACACTTATGTGTACATTAAGTAAATAACGTAAGTCGTTATCCACGATCATTTATCAAATATTTGTTCACCTACTCCATCAATTTGGATACGAGCATGTATCATTACATAATAACATGAAATTAAATTAGCTGATAATATAACCATTTTTTTTTCCTTTGGGGGGGAAAATGGAAAGCATGGGAATTGAAAGCCATACAGTACCCCCACCATTTAAAACTCTAGTGGCCAACTTTCAGGAAAATCTCTCTCCCTCTCTCCTGAAAGGTCATACTCCTAAGCATGAGTGTCATGTCGTATTCACCCTAAGATTCTATCTCCACAGCCCCAACATTGATTAAATGCAAATCTTGTTATATGTATGTATATTCCCGTAAACTGGAAATAATTTGAAATATTATTCAGTACATCTCAATTGCATTATGTTCCTGGAGTTAATAATTCTTGAAAATACGTACAATTGGTTATATAATTTCAGCTGGCTTTTATTCATTATAATGTTCTAACTTAAGTGTAGTGTAAGCTAATCAATATTTGCTTTGGTTTAAAACCTAAATTAAGATCTCCTAGTTTATCTCTAAGATTTTTTTAACAAAAAATATTTGCGTTGTTGATCTATTACATATCCTCACATCACATTATCAAACATAAAAGGAGGATTTGGATTTTAATATATAAATTCATTGCACATCAAATTATTAATTTCGTGTTGAATACCTTTTATGTAAAAACTATATTAAAATATGTTTGTAACGATGTGATAATTCAAATTTATATATATACGATTGAAGCAGATCATTCAATTCAATTTACAAAAAAAATAAAAAAATATTTGAGATGGATCTCTGATTTGAGTTACACGTGAAAAGTTTTTTATTTTTATGTCAAAAATATTATTTATTATTATAAATATGAACAGAGTTGACATACATCATAGATAAAGTTATGTGAGACCGTGTCATAAGATATTTGAATATTATATAATTAAGTTGATGAGAGTGAATGATTTTATCCAATCTTGGTGTCATCACAAAATGATCAGATTGCCGCATATAAATGAAAGGTTATAAAATAAATTTAAGTTTTAAAATAACAAATTACTGAAATAATTAGTTATATTAATTACCAAGAAAATAAACATTTTTTTTAATAATAAAATTGTTAACTTTCTATGACTATCAATTCTTAGTATATAATTAAAGTTATCTGTAAGCTAGCTAAATCTTTGTTTTGAGTCGGTAAATCTTAAAGATATCCAAGTTTATTGTGGGACTAGTTTTTATTTTCGCAATGTTAAATCTGTTAGATATCAAAGTTCCTAATTTCATCGTAATTTATAATTCCTTAAAAAAATAAAATAAAATCACACAATACCGTAAAATAATATACATAAAAAAAAATAAATAAATTTGGGGAACAAACAATACTTTGTTAAGTCGCTACCTACTATCTTGAGCTCTTACTTCTAGAATTCTAATTCATCTTTCCATCCAATTATTTCAATATTTAGTGCATACTAAAGGGATGACTTTATTTGAAAACGAACTACTCCACTTTAAAACAAAGCTTGTCGGTTGACCAACAGGAGATCTAAATCTGTGCTGATAATCAACGTCCAATAGTTGTAGTGAAATCAAGTTGCCATCGTCTTCCCACATATGTTATAATTTCTACAGATAATAAAAGTGGCCAATATTAAATACAAAAAAATACAAGGAAATCAATGCAAATATCTCGTAGTGAAACTATAGTGTATCCATGAATATGAGAAAGAAAAGGCGCTACGTGCACACACTGCATTGCATGTTTTTAAAGCAATCACTAATATGACAACAATCGGCCTCTAATTAACCCTTAAAGAAGATGAAGACAAAAACCGAACAAAGGGAAAGAATTTATGGCATAAAGCATTTAATTCAACTGCAAACAGTGTGGCCCTCTTGTTGACAGGAAGGGTGCCTTTCATGACTCCTTTTATGGGAATGAGTTGAGAAATTAAATCTATTTATTAATTTAAAGTTCAAATTTAACCGCGTGCTTTGTGGTAATTTCGGGGTTTTTGGGCATCCATTTTGAGGGCGGAATGAACAATTTTAATGAGAATGTATTTAAAATGACAAACCACAGTCACCCTTATTTGCATGGACTTCATTACTCGTAATTTTTTTTTATGTTTTAAAACATACAATCCTAATATTATTTTTGGTCGTGAGATAAATAACCATGTTTTGCTTAGGTTTCTAAGAACATTTTATACATGCTATTGGCTCTGAGATATTGAGAAGAAATGTTACATAAGCGTTTTCATGAAAATTAAAAATACGTGCGCATATGTTTAAACAACTAGTACAAAGTTCATCATCGGTATCGATTTTAAGAGAAATATTTACGATGAAATTCTAACAGAACAAACAAATCAATCAAAGTTGCACGGAAAAATTGTTGGTATATCTATGAGGAAATTTGAACATCAACAGTTGACAATCATGTTCAACATGATTTTTTTATAAAGATTATGCCACGTTCTTGGTGTTTCGGAACGTGACACTCATCTCCCAAAATACAATAACTACATTTGTGATTACAACACAATAAACACAAGTTCATAAATCTGAAAATTTGTAAACTCTTTGGATATCAAAAGAAAGAATGAAATATGAACAATATGAATGCAAATGACCTTATCCTTTCTTGTATATCTATATTATGTATTATCTCTATGATATATACATTTGTTCTTTCAATCAGATAGAGGCATTTTAGTGTGCAAAAACCGACCACAAGTCCAAAGAACACATCTTGGAACATTGGTCCATGAAAAGAAAACATTTTTGTTAACAAACACTCCTGACGTCCCCACGCCATTTTCCGGACGTAGGTACACTCACCGTTCAAAAAACAGACTGAAAATATTGTCAAGTTTCGCCCTCGCACCACGTCATGGGTACGGGGTGCTCCCACTCTTCGAAAATGCACATGGAAAAAATACCACGTGGAACGGGGGTGCCAAACAGTAGCGTCTTCGCAGTGCTACAGTCACTCAATTTTTTTTCTTTCGAGCCTCGAGTTTTTCTAGTATTTTTCTTTCTTAATCTTCATTCATTTAGTTTTCCAACAATCTCCCACACGAATGAAATTAAAACATTAATGAACATGATTTCAAAAGAGTTTGCGTGAGAAACTACTGCATCAGATAGTTAGCTTATAGCCTTGAACCTTTCTTAGTAGAATACTACGTGATTTACTAGGTCACAAATTGATGTGATGTTGAACTTTTCGATGGTTTATGTAAAATCAAACAATAGTATTTACACAATAATCGCTATAACATTCCATTTGGTTTTGCAAGTTGTGTCTGTTTTTGTTATGGAACATATCTCAACTCCATAAATATTTCAATGAGGCGGTCTGTCCTCACACTTATATAGGTGATCTCCTTATAAAATTATCTTAACATATTTCGTCTTTTCCAAGTTAAGGAATCATTAAAAACAGAACTTTACCTCCCTACATTGGTAGGTGACAATACTCTTCATCTTAAGAATTTGAATGGAGGAATTCCCAAGTGTTCTCCCAAGTTTTCATAATTTAGTTGTCTCAATGAACTAAGATATTGGGATCTCCAATCTACAATGTTTGGTGTTCAGTATAAAAACTTTGTTTTGTAGGTTTCAACATAATTTCTCTTGACAAGCTATATATTTTATATATATTAAATGTATTTGTAATCGGATTCGCCAAGTTATCATTTGACTTGACATAATCAACAATGATAACTCTATCATAGATCAATTGCCAACCAATAGTATGTCCACTACAAAAAAAAACGGGGTTAGCGACGGTTTAAAACCGTCAAAACCGTCGCTAAAAGGGTTAAGCGACGGTTCTAGCGACGGTTTTGGAAAACCGTAACAGCAGGCCGCGTCGCTTTTTTGCAGCGACGGTTTCTCAAAACCCGTCGCCTATAGCGACGGTTTACTTGAAGAAGACCATCGCTAATGTAGCGACGGTTTAAATATAAACCGTCGCTAATATTAAGCGACGGTTGTACATAACCGTCGCTACATGACAGCGACGGTTTTTTAAAAACCGTCGCTATACTAATCGACGTTGTTTGGAAAAACCGTCGCTATATTAAGCGACAGTTTTTCGAAATACCGTCGCTATATAAAAACTGTAAAAAAAAATTTAAAATCATCAAAAAATACTACGCAAAATTTCATAAATACGTTACACCCCAAATTTTAAAATTAAATATTAAATTTTCGATAAAAAAACTTTAAAAATCTTACTTGCACGAAGATGTGCAGATCCCGTAACGCTGAAAGATTACATCGACGAACAATTCTACGAAATTAATACAAAAAAATGTTAGTACAAAGTAAAAAAAAGAAAATGCGAAAAAATTGATAAAATTCCGCTAAAAAGTAAAAAATCCGAAAAAGGCGAAAATCGGTGTAATATGTTCGCGAGCTTAGGTATATAAAAGAATCATAGCGACGGTAGTCAAAAAATTCGTCGCTATTAGCGACAGTTTTTGACAAACCGTCGCCGATCTAGATCGGCGACGGTTAGCCCAACAGTCGCTTTTGGCGACGGGTAAAAAAACTGTCGCCTATTGCGATGGATTAAATAAACAGTCGCAAAATAATGCGACGGTTTGTTATAATACCGTCGCACATAGCGACGGGTATATAACCCGTCGCACAATATAGCGACGTGATTAGTAAACCGTCGCTACGATAACGACTGTTGTTGTAAAACCGTCGCTAAAATGTCGCTTACTTTAGTAGACGACGGTTTTATGAAAAACCGTCGTTATTATAGCGTCGGTAACCGTCGTTATTATAGCGTCGGTGTATACCGTTGCTATATTAGCGACGGTTTTTGAACAACCGTCGCTATAATAGCGACGGTTTTTAGAAAACCGTCGCTAATATTTTATGGCGACGGTTTTTGAAACACCGTCGCTATTATAGCGACGGTTGATCAAAAACCGTCGCTATAATAGCAACGGTTTATCAAAAACCGTCGCTATTCTATCTGTTTTTTTGTAGTGGTCTTCGACGAATATGTCGAGACTTGTTATAAATATTGTTTTGTGTCCTTACAATAATATATTAACTATCCCAGTGTATCATTATTGCAGACACTTGTTCTGTCTAGCAAGGAATATCCTCTTGAAAAGGGTGTAGTCATTCGGTTTCTTCCACAGTTTTGTCTAGAGGAATAAACTCAGACTCTATGGTAGATCTAACAATGTAAGTTTGTTTGGATGACTTCCAAGAGACTGCACGAGCTCAAATAAATCACTTTGATTTCATGCATCAATCAACACTCTCAAACGATAGGCCAATTTCGTCCTCGGGAATGCTAGGGGGATCTTCCTTGAGGAACCTTATCAAACTCAAGGTTGTGATATAGAAAAATATCTTCTATTGTCATCGTTTAAATTTTGTGTCATTAAACTTCTCTGATTTTTCTTCATGAGTTGCAAAAACATTTGTTGTTGTTGATATGAAAGTCATCTTCAAATTTCAATAATATTCTTAAGCTTGTTGGTAAATCTCTGAGGAAAATTGGAAAATAAACAGTTGAGACTCGTGTTGAATATGATTTTCTTAAGAAGAATATGCCCCACTCTCGGAGCTTCGGAATATATATATTATGCATTGTGTTTATGATATATGTTCTTTCTATCAGATGAGGGCTTTTTGGAGCATAAAAACCGACCACAATTCCCAAGGACACCTTTTGGAAACATTGGTCCATGAAAAGACGACATTTTTTTTTGTAAAAAGACACTACCGGCGTCCCCTAGCCACTCTAGCCACTTTCTGAGCGTGGCTGTGTTGCTGAAAAAATTGTGAGGTGGCCCCCGAGCCACGTCCTGGGCACGAGTGCTCCCACTATTCGGAAAAAGGCGCTTGGAATAAATTTCAGGTGGCGCGGGAATGCCCAAAGAGTGGCACCCCCGCGCTGCTATAGTGACTCAATTTTTTCTTTTAAGTCTCATGTTTTTGTAGTATTTTTTTGCTTAATCTTGAATCAGAACACGAGGATAATTGCTTGTTCAAGAACCAAAATCTCGTTATGTACAGCGTTGGATTGTTATGTAGAATCCCAAAAATAAATGAAGCAATATGATATATTTCAACAAACAAACCTGAGCTGACAAACAGGAGAAAGATTTTAATTAATTTTGATAATTTCAATAATCACATATCTGAAATAAAAGTCACACAACTGGATTTTTACTTACGTGAATTTGTGTTCAGTTTGTACCATGTGGTCCTTGGACAATACACACTCGGGCTCAGCAGTAGCTATTTCGCAAAACATTTTCCTATGTAACTCCATCATCTTCCATCTATACTGCCAACTCTGCACAACTTCAGATAAGGTAACCTTCTTGTATCGTTGCACTTTTGACAATACCATTGCCATATGCAGCAATTTTAGCTTTTGCAACACCGTCCACTACAAAAAAACGGATGGAATAGCGACGATTTTTGATAAACCGTTGCTACTATAGCGACGGTTTTAGATCAACCGTCGCTTTTTTTGCGACGGTTTTTCAACAACCGTCGCCTTTAAATATTAGCGACGGTTGTTGAAAAACCGTCGCTATTATAGCGACAGTTTTTGAACAACCGTTGCTAATATAGCGACGAGTTTTATATACCGACGCTATAATAGCGACAATTTTTCATAAAACCGTCGTCTACTAAAATAAGCGACGGTTTATCAAAAACGGTCGCTATTATAGCGACGGTTTTACAACAACAGTCGCTATATTAGCGACGGTTTAATGATACTGTCGTTATTTTGTGCGACGGGTTATATACCCGTCGCTATATGCGACGGTATTATAATAAACCGTCGTATTATTTTGCGACTGTTTATTTAATCCGTCGCAATAGGCGACGGTGTTTTTTTACCCGTCGCCAAAAGCGACTGTTGGGCTAACCGTCGCCGATCTAGATCGGCGACGGTTTGTCAAAAACTGTCGCTAATGGCGACGGGTTTTTCGACTACCGTCGCTATGATTCTTTATATACCGAAGCTCGCGAACAAATTACACCGATTTTCGCTTTTTCGGATTTTTTACTTTTTAGCGAAACTCTATCAATTTTTTTTTCGCATTTTCTTTTTTTTTTTTACTTTATACTAACATTTTTTTGTATTAATTTCGTATATTTGTTCATCGATGTAATCTTTCAGCGCTACGTAGATCTGCACATCTTCGCGCAAGTAAGATTTTTAGAGTTTTTTTATCGAAAATTTAATATTTAATTTTAAAATTTGTAGTGTATCGTATTTATGAAATTTTGCGTAGTATTTTGATGATTTTTATTTTTTTTAAAAGTTTTTATATAGCGACGGTATTTCGAAAAACCGTCGCTTGATATAGCGACAGTTTTCCAACCAACGTCGCTTATTTTAGCGACGGTTGTTTAGAAACCGTCGCTTTCATTTAGCGACGGTTATGTAAAAACGTCGCTTAATATTAGCGACGATTTATATTTAACTTGTCGCTAAATTAGCGACGGTTTTGTTCAGGTAAACCGTCGCTACAGGCGACGGGTTTTGAGAAACCGTCGTTGTAAAATAGCGACGCGGCCTCCTGTTACGGTTTTCCAAACCCGTCGCTTAATCCTTTTAGCAACGGTTTTAACGACGGTTTTGACCGTCGCTAACCCCGTTTTTTTTTTGTAGTGGTCTGTATGCACATCTTATCTTCCTCCAACAGGCCTCACGCACTGATCAGATCACTACTTCAACGTTCTGTACTATAATTTCATATTTGTTCATGACTTGTTTATTTTGAAATTATAACACATAGTTATACATGGAGTACTGGACCAGTATTAATAATTTATTTTTTTTAATTCATTCACGGAAGACTAGTCTTCCATCGTAAATTTAAATTTAATACTTCATCCAATCCCAATTCCCAAATTTAATATATAGCACCATGTCAATTTGACCAAGTTTTAATATATAATTTTGTTTTTAATAATTTTAAATTTTATATATCATAAAACATGACTTAAAAATTATCCTTAATTATTTTTGTCAGACACTCAATGTATTAAGCTATTCATATTACTATAGTAAATGTAAATATGAAAAACGATATAGGTATTTAAATAATCGAACCCACTTTCAATTTTCCCTTGGAAAAGTAGCCACAATTATAAATATTCTCTTCATTATTATACATCGCTATGGTTGCATTTGATATTTGAAACTATTGAATTTTAATTATTGTTTTATTGTTAATAATAAAATAATAAATTAAATTTTAAATTTATATTTTATTTATTTATATGTTGGTTGCTCAATTTAAAAAAGATTTCAAATGTCGGGGTCAATAAATAATTAATTTCAAATATTTTGGTTGATCAGTATTTTTTATTTTTGTTCATATTTTTTGTTTTGATAATCTTTCTCACTTTTTGACAGGGAAAGGTATTTATATTGGCAAAAACTTGTGTGAGACGATCTCAATGGTAGTATTTGTGAGACGGATCTCTTATTTGGGTCATCCATGAAAAAGTATTGCTTTTTATGCTAAGAGTATTACTTTTTATTGTGAATATGAGTAGGGTTAACCCGTCTCACAGATTAAGATCCGTGAGACGGTCTCACATGAGACCACTCATTTATACTTCGCGGGGAACGTATATTTCGGATTTTATCAGAAGTTTGATGATAAACCTGAAACTAAAATTCAAGAAAATGAAAATAAGATCTCACTTCAACGCAATATCTTTCATTCTCTTTGCCCTCTACCGATCTTGATTATTGTAATTCTGCTGTCTCGATGGAGTCTGAAAGTAACAAAGCATTTCGTTGGGGGAATAACACATGGCACAAATGCAACAAATCTTAGAGAGTATTTCAGCAAGTATGGGGAAGTGAAAAACGCCCAGGTTATGAGAAATCGGGTCACGGGTGTGAGTCGAGGGTTCGGATTTGTTTCCTTTTCGGACCAGTCTTCAATGGAAAGCGCACTGCAGAATGAGGAACACAAAATTCTGGGAAGAAGGGTTAGCAAGTTTTCTCTCCTTTTTTTCGCGGTTTCTTCGTTTTTGTATTCTGNTTTTTTTTTTTTTTTTTTTTTTTTTTTTTTTTTTTTTTTGGTGTTGTGATGTTTTCTGATCTTGGTTAATATTAAATGGGATATACAGGTTGCCGTTAATATTCCGAATTTCCGAGAGCAATAGAGAAGAAGCCCCTGCGTGAAGTTTCGTTAAATGACAGCAATCAAAAAAGTTCTCCATTGAAAATCAATAAAATTTTTGTGGGAGGTTTCCCACAAAGTTTAACGAAAGAGGAGTTTTATCGGTATTTTGAAACTTTTGGCAGGATTATAGATTCAGTGATTATGTGCAACAAACAAGACAACAAGCCACTGGGGTCCGGGTTCGTTACCTATGATTCCGAGGAATCCGTACAGAAAGTGGTGATGGATCGTTTCCACCAACTTAGTAACAAGTGGGTCGACGTCAAAAGGGCCATACCTAGAGGAGAGGCACCAATAAAATTTTATAATTGTCATGATTCTTACCAAGTTTGTTGGGGTGTTGAACCTTCTTCTATAGTTTATTTGAGTTATCAAAGGCCTAGTCCCAGTGTTGGTTGTTATTATTACGATGCCTGTGCTAATCAAATGGGGGCATCAAATAAGCAATACCATGGTAAGCAACTTTGGGTGAATGACCCCACTTTGCCCTTTATCCATCCTATTATTATAATACGCCATTTGGAGGACTGGGGAATTCTTATTTTGATCCAACGTACATGGACTACCGTGTCAATGGGAATGGAAGGCAGAGGGATGATGGAACTTCCAGTGGTTTCATTGCTAAAAGTGCAACGGTGCAAGAGGTCATGGTCATGTCGAGAATAAGACATGAGAATGGACCATCTGGAAAGCCGAACGATGAAACATCACAGGTTATAGTACGTGAAGATGGAGTTGTAGAAGCTCCATCGCCTTGTAGTTTCTGTCAAAGACCATTGGTAGTCGACAATGAATATCTGGAATGACGAAGAAAGAAGTATCAAAGGATATAGTAGTTAATGGAAATGGCGTCGCATGTTTCTTCGTGGTTCCAAAGATTTTATAAGTGTTTGAACTACTCAAGAAGATATTGGAGTTGCATACAAAATGGGTTGTGGAATACCCATGGTTGAGCCAAATATATCATCAAAGTACCTCACACTACTTACTAATTAATTACAAACTCGCACAAGTATATATCCAACTGTACGTACTTTTTACTTCTATTTCATGAATGAATTCAATTGTTGTATTATCAAACTTTAAAATCTCTTCAGGTTTGTTTAAAACATTGTTGATATAATACAGATTATGTTATCATGGTTCTTGAACAAACAATTATTCTCAAATTTTGACAGATGCCATATTATCTCTGTCATTCTATATTCAAGAATGTAGTTATCTATTTACGTCACGTCAGCTGGAAGAAACTAAAACTATAGATAAATATTATAATAATTAAAAGTACAAAAAAAATTATATTAAATTAATTAATAATAAAAAAAACGCGTGTTTTGATTTGGTTTTTAATTTCCATTTATTTGTTCAGTTTTATATTTTACTTTTGTTAAATTATTTTGGTTTTCTATTTCACTATTACGGGCTATAATATTTCAATTTGATAGATTATCAATTTGGTAAAATATATTTTTTATGAGTAAGATGAAAATTAGATTATGTGGTTGTTTTTATTCAAATATATTTGGCTAGTTCAATTGGAAGCGAATGTCGGCCACATATATGTAGTGGATTCACCGAGGACGAGCACTTGAGCAGTCATATTTTCCATGAAAACAATATTCATGCATGATTTTTCGTTTTTATTTTGTCTTATTAATTTCATTTTTTTGTTCTTCTAATCTTAGTTTTCGAAATAATATATGGATTTTAGAATATTATTTCAGCCAATTCTTTCTCCGTAGTACATGTTCATCATATATATTTTATTAAGAGAAAGACTCCAATATTACTTAACTAATTTCAAGTGAAACATTTTTTTTTAATTCCAAAATAATGTACCCTCATACATTTGGCTCTAATATATATAATATTGTTCTTGGATTTGACATTTCAATTTTTTTTTTTAAAAAAAGTGTTTTATTTATTAAATGATTAATATTTTTTATTTTATTTTTATTTAACATAATAGAGCGTGCTTCTAATCTTTAATAAATGAGCTCCAACTCACTTCACAACTTGCCTTTATTATATAATAATAGTAATATGATCCGTAAAATGTATACATAACACGAAGTACCCTCTACTTTTTCTTAGCTAGGGATATTTTATATAATATGAAATAATATATATTAATTTATATACAACAGAGTGGCCGTTAATTTCATTTCAATTGATAATTACATTTTGTTTTATAAGCGACATGGACGTGGAATTATTGAATAATGCCGAGAAAAGTATATAACCCAAAAATATAAACAGAAAACGACACTAGTAACAAGTACAATATAAACTGTACATATACATCAAGACTTTGAAAAAGACTCTTTAATTACGAATAATTTAGCCAAAAACAAACCATTTTTACCAAAATTTATCCCTAACTATATTATACTCGAGAGAGCTGAGTTGATCTTCCTGCGTGTTTAATGGCGACAATTGATAATTATGGAGCAAATTTTAGTTGATTAATAATTAATTAAGTCATGTAATTAATTAAAGAGTACTGGTGCTCAATTGTCCTCCATTAATGGACGTGAAGTTATTGCAAGGCCATGCAGACAGATTCAGGTTCTGCTGAAGCTGACGGACGAGCAGTACTTGCCGCATGTCCCACAGTCTTTGGCGGAGCATCGCCGATTCGGACTGGATGTATTCGTTCTCCTGGCGGACCAATTGGTTCTGTTGCACAGCTAAACTCAGTCGGTTCATGGTTTTCCGGTTCGCGACTTTAAGCTTGTACACTTGGCTCCTCAGGTTATCCAAGTGTTTTTGTTTTCGCATACGGGACCGCTGGGCTGACTCTCGGTTCGATATCATGCGTTTATGCTTTCGCTCATCTATGTCCGAGCCAGAGCTCGAGTTTTTAGAAGTGTTTAGATTCGGTTCGGGAGAGCCAGAATCCGGGGTGGTCTGGACTTTGCTGTGCTTTAACGAACGGGAGTCGGAAATCGCCGGTTCCTGGGAAGACGGTGGTGGGGTGACGACCACAACTGGGTCGTGTGTGTGAAAGACAAATGGCGGTTCTGGATCATTCGAACCCCAAGGAAATAAACCGGGTTCGAAAACCGGGAACATGTTTTCGAACATGGCGGGGAATGTAGATAACATGGGCGAGAAGAGAAGCGGGGAAAAGGGAAGAACGTAAGCGCGGGGAGCCGCTATTTATCGGCTAAGTTAGGGGTAGTTTAGTCATTGAACAAGGGTAGCTTTTGAGTCATGAACCACTAATGGTGCTTACGTCATCGGGTAAGCTTAGTTCTGAAGAAAAACAGGTAAAGCGAGGTGACCGAACATTGTTGGTTTGGTCATGGCTGAAGTGTCAATAGATCTCGCTTTTCTTTATTTCCCTTTGGGTTTTGTTGTGTTAAAATTATATCACGAAATGTAAAAATTTGTGTTAAATTTAATTAGCATCGACATGATATATGTTTTCTAGTTCCTTGTATAAGTAACGTAATTTCAGTATTTTTTTAATAGTAAACTCATGTAAGAAAATAAATAAATAAACTTTTATGATTTTTCGTAATTTTAAATTTTTCAAGCATACATTAAATATGTTAAAAAGACACTAACACGACATGTGTATATATAACTTTCGAGAAAATCTCTTGTGAGACGGTCTTTCGGATTTGTATTCGTGAGACAGGTCAACCATAATATTTTTTCGTATGTGACTCAAATAGAATATATGTCTTACAAAATAGACCTATGAGACCGTCTCACGAGAGTTTTTTATTATGATAACTTCAATTATTTATCATATTGATTTTGATTTGTGTTCTGAATTGAATTTACAATTAATTTTGTTGATCCACTCCTCACGACAATAGTAATCACATTATCAAGTCATGTCTTTCTTACTTTTACGCTAATGTACTCGAGAGAAATTAAAACAAAATAAAATAGGTGTAATATATGTTTTTTGTTTGTTTTTAATTCCAAATCAAAACAAATATTTTTATTTACTTATTTATTTCGTTGAGACGTCACGAACAAAAGAGTTTCTAAAGTACATATTTCCTGGTATTTAATTTTAAAGCAAGGCGATTTTTTTTTTATTATGTAACACTTGGTCCTAATTAAACTTTTTTTATTTTGGATAAAATATTTTTACAAACATCTTGACAACTTTATCGATTAGCTCAAATCATTAAATGCATTTAAAACTTCGCAATGACTTTGCATGCACCATACATATTATCCGCTAAAAATCAATTAAATGATGATAAATATTTTATGTTTGAACCCATAACATTTCTATTTGGAGAGGTTTATGCTACTATATCATGTACAAGTAGCTAGAGTGCCTATTTCTCAATTTCAAACCAAATGCAAAAACATTTTAACTTGTACCAAAATTTTATATACAATTCCGTAACCGATTTCAATATATAAAATGGATTTATTGTCACAACCCGGGACCGGAGTTAGTTGACACCGACGTTGTTTAGCAATCACACAATTGAAAACAACCAGCCTCGTAGCACAGTATAAACCAAATCCAGTTTATATCATAAATTCCAAAGAAATAACAATGTCTTTACCACTTAATAACCGAAAAACGACAGAATTTAATGCGAAAACATTACAACTGAAATAAAAGCTTAAACTTAAAACTAAAATCTCAAAATCTTCATCAGCCCCAAAATTGGTCTGACTCCTCTTCCTCGAGTTGTTCCTCGAGTTTATCTGAGAAGGGATTGTAAGGGGTGAGTGACGTGGTCGTCGCTCGGCAAGTAGGGACCGTATCGAGCACAATATAACAACATGCATAATTTCGAAAATCACACAACATTTATAACATAATTCATATCTAATGCATAACATTGACCATACACTGAGATTCCTCTACTTTCTATGGTTTATTGATATGAGTCCCTAATTTTTACTCTTTTAAGGGGACGAGACCATATAATGGTTATAATCCCACCGTGTAAGGACCATAACATGTCATATTGAGATTCCCACCCATATACAGTTGAATCCTCACAGTGCCCAAACTATATGACAACCAACACAAAAACAGAGTATAAGAAGAATGTGTACTCGACCGTATTTAAAAAAAACGAAAAATGCATAATTGAAATTTAATATTTAAAACAAGCCCACTTAATTTGGTTATTGAATACTAAAAATGTGGGTGCACAGCTTCGTGGATTGGATTGCTTATTGATTCTTGCTCGGGCAGCACTTCAGCTCACTTTCTAGCCTAATTCTTGGACGAATGCAAGCAGAACTTCGCCTCAACTATGCTGCTGGAATTCTGAATTTTTGCAGCTAGATATTTCGAAAATTGTGGTGTGGGGAATGCTAAGAGTGATGAGTTATTTATAGGTGACGGGAGGAAGCTAAAAAAAGTAGTCAAATCATGTCCAAATTGGCCTCAATCCCACGTTTTTTTGCTCGCAAAATCCATTTCATGATTGATTTATTTAGCTACCAATTTGTGGGATTTATTACTTAATCCCTTCCCTTTTTATTTGGTTCGAAAATATGTGGCTAGATCCAACGATTTTGAGCAACTTTGATGATTTATTTCCAATTAACCTTGTAAGCATCCTTGTATTTATGTATCACAATATTTAGGTATATAATCTAGTAGGATTTTCGAAATTTTCTTGCAATATTAATTCATGCCTTAATTCCTCTAGACTTGTATGATATTTTCTAACCTTGCAATATATCCTACCAATTTTTCGAAAATATGCATGTTTATGCATATTCTAATACCCCTTCAATAAAATTTTGTATTTCCAAAAAAATGTTTCAAAGCATTCCTATCTAGCATGTGTACACAAAATAAAATAATAAGCGTCGTAATTTAGGGTTGCATACGAGGGTTTTCACATTATGCTTAAATATATGTGTGTGTGTGTGTCTATAAAATGGATTTATTATTAGTTTCTAATGTCAGTACATTCACCATAATATCGCTAAAAATCATTAAAAAATGGTTATTCCTTGTCCACTTCGATTGATTAAGAATCACCATTGTTCGTTCATGGATTCCATCCATTATTGCTTGGTTCGTCTTTCAGTAGCAGGAATCTTTTAACTTATCTTATCGGACAAAACGGAGCGTAATTCAAGGAAAAAGGGGTACTGATCGAGCATTTTTTTTTTAACAAGTTGCCCATAGTAATTAATGTATGGATTTTCCAAAAATAAAACCATATGTTAGAATACTGTATTTGATATTCCATATCTACATATTAATATTACAACGTTTTCTCTCATTAATTCTGGTACTTGTGCGGGACCTTCCAAGTTCCATATTTGATAACGTAGATAAGAATTTTACTCGTGGGACGTGTTGCGTTAAAATGAAAGTTTTCAAAAGGTTTTGAAGATAAAATGAGATGAAAGACAAATCTACAATATGAAATTAATTAGGTATTTAATTTTGGAACGGCAAAAAAGCTTCTGCAAAATTTCAAAAATTAATTATTCTAGAGGATATAAATTTAATAAAATATGAGTAGGCCTCTTTTGAGACGGTCTCACGGATCTTTATTTATGAAAAATGTTTCCATATTTACAATAAAAAAATATTATTTTTGACATAAAAAATTATATTTTTTCATGAGTGATCAAAACTGAATATTTGTTTCACAAAATTGACTCATGAAACTGTTTTACATTTGAACAGCATTGCACATACAATTAAACGTGGACCATGTACGAAAAAAGTCGGGTTGAATTATTAACCATTAGATACACATTCAGAGGAAAAAAGATTAGATCGAATCTAAAGGGAAAAAGGAAAGAAAAAGAGAAGAATAGAGATTTATCAGCTTTAAGACTTTTTCTGAACTTCCACTTAATTTTCTCGTCACCACCACCTAGGTGAGAATTTGACACATGCACATTCTTTCAACCAGTTTTTTTTTTTTTAAAAAAATAAATTAAACTTCATCGTTATCAAGTCCAGAAGTCCCGATCGAGTTCGTAAAACATTTCAGACTTTTGATAATTATTAATTATTATTGTGATATATTAATTATTATTGTCCATATATACAATCCCTAATTTGTCTCAAAAGTCGAGAGTTGCGATACACAGAAAACCAGCTTTCCTTGAACTTCCACTCTTGATTTTTTCATTTTATACACACATGCATGTCTCTGTGTTTGTGTGTGTGATCAAGTGTAACTTTGTAGTATAATTTGATATCTATCCACATCACTTAGTGATCAAGCCATCGGATTTTGAATTGTAAACATTTGAACACTCTCTCATTCAGTAAAGTTGTTAAAATTGGGCTGTACCAGCAAGCTAATGTTGCTATTTGGACCACAATTCTCACATGTAATATTATAGTAATTAATTTATTGTCTGGGTAATTTTGGGGGCTTTCTCTTTACCTTTATTTATTTGTTTAATCTTTTTTTACCTATATTTTTTAAACTCACTTTATACATACATATACATAAAAGCTAATGATTTCAATGATCATATGTTTCACTGTAGGAGGCTTATCATCAGATTTAAATGTTATGAATTCAACGTTTAAATTTAAGTGGCATATGCTCATTGTTCTCAAATGTGGTAGGTGGGAGGCGGGCGGTCACCCGGCACTTACGCTGTTTTTTGTTTTAAGTCTGAATGTCTAATTATTTTTTTTTTTTTCATCTCCATATTTCTCAAATACTTTTATTTGCATCAGATTCAAACATTAGATTCATGACATTTTCTCTTTTTTTTCTTCAGATACAAATTATTCTTCTTCGTTAAGTATTATTTCAAATAATGAAGAGGTGATAGACAGAAAAGGTATTTGAATAAATTAATATGGAACAGATACATTACATGCACAAAGCCGATTAGCCCTTCACTAGTGATTTAAGACCTAACCCGTTAAGACCAAGTTAGTGGGCCAGATCGGGCGTAACATTTTTGACACACAAAAATTATTGATTATGATTTTAACTCTTAAAATCTCTCTCTTTTTGGCTTGATAATGTAATAAATTTGGAGTGAAAGGCTTTCAAATCCATCATAATAAATTTATTTGGTTTGATTTTATTTTTAGATTCATTTTCTAATTATTTCCTAAAATCATTCGATCCAAGTTTATTAAATACTAAATTTAAATGTATAATTTTCCCAGCATTAATTAATCAAAATTTCTCCATTTCATCCATCATGCTAAAATATATAATATTAATATAGTGACATTGGCTTTTGTGACATTCTATTTGGCGTCATCGTGAATCAAATGTGATACCCAATGGATCCATCAAGATCAGGCCTAAACTCCCGGCATATCCCTAACACAGGTAGAGGGCCCATGACAGGCCTAGATATTCTCTTATAAATATCAGGTTTGAGCATACGGTTCGTTCATTCAATATATTATTTTTCAGCAGCACCCTTAGCTGCTCTCATCTCATATCCTCAGTCTCTGACTTGAGCGTCGGAGGGACTACGCCGAGACACTCTCTCGGCCCCCTTCTAACGGTCTTCTTCGTTATTTCAGGCTCAAATCAAATTCGAAGCTTGCGTCTGGACTAGTGATAATTGCTGGAATCAAACCCTGAATTTTCCGTGAGCATCACTTGGGATACATTATACCACGTTAATTGTGATTTTTATGAGAATGCTGAATATCTTCGTCCACTAATATTCCAAAAACATGAATTAGATTTTATTATTTTTTTTATTCTTAAAAATTCCAAATCAATCATAGCAATGGACTCAAAATTCCGAATGCAGACATATATTTTATGTTTCCATAGGTCTTTTCTCCAAAAATCAATAATTAGTCAACCGGCGACCCTCAAGAAAAGTTGGATAATGATCCGATGAATGAAGCTTCCACATTTAATTACTTTCCTGCGCTTGTGTCGTGTCCCATTTTTAAGACATTTCAAGAAATTAGGGGCTATCATAATTTCAAATTATCGAACAAAACCAAATTTTCAATATTTAATGAAACAAAACTCAAAATGAGACAAGTTAGTGAAAAAAATAATAATTTTCTAAACGTTTTTGACCAATCAAGCAAAATGGAGCATTAAGTAGTGCATCATCTTTCAGTCAACCTTTGCGTGTGTAAATTTGTCAAATGTTTACATTCATAACATTGACTCCACCGTCACACATTAAAATCCAAGTCTCCAATATTACACTTTCCGAGTTCACTCCTTCACATTTTATTAAGTTAGCCATTTGATCTATATAAATTAACTCCATTCCAAACTTTTTCCACCTACCAACAGCAAACAAACCATTATTAGGTTAGAAAATTAAAATGTCTAAAGCTACAGCCACGGTATTTTTCCTAATGGCACTCCTCCTCCTCTCCAGCTCCTCTCTATCCTCTCCCCCTCTTCATATCGATCAAGAGGAAACCAAACAAGAGGTATGGCATCAAGTTTTTTCAGAAAAATAAATTATTTTATTATTTATTCATCCATTATAAGTTAAAAAAAACTATGTCTCGATTGGCCTGTATCCGATCCCGTGTGTGAAGACCCGAAATCTTGCAACGAAAAAAAAAATTTATATATGTCATAGGAAATTTCAGCTAATTTTGGCACAACATTTTTTTGTTCCATACAATCATAATCTTGAAAATTTGAATAATCATTGTCCCTTCATTATTGACCATTTATCACCATGTGCAATATGGAAGTGCACCAATCTTGGAAGAGATTCATGCAGCAAAAATCACTCTCCATTTGCACTTAAAGAAAACCAAAATCACTCATGAATATCGGATGTGTATCTTGAATCAAGAAGTGGCCACGTTCATTCGGGAGAGAAAAGTGCAATCATCACTTTGATTGAGCAATCAGCGACATTCTTGGAGTGATACGGGCTTACCTTTATAGTTGGTTATTCAAGCCTATATAAGAAGCAAACTCCCTCCCCATAACTTCAAGAATTCAAAATTTAGCATTTGCAGCAGTCTAGACGAAGCTCTACCGGAACAAGACGAAGCTCTACCGCAACCTTGTTCGAACGAAGTTCTTTTGGCACATCCTCCTAGCGTTTTAATCCAAACGAAATCAGTAAGTGGGCTTTTGCTATGTATTTCTTTGTAATTTAAACTTTGTATAAGTATTTCATGATATACTTGTATGTGTGTCAAACCACTTTCGAAAATGCTATTATATATTTCATAAAATCTCGATCGATGTACGATATGTTTCCTCTTATTTCCGATGTTCTTTGATTCTGCTGAGTTCATTCAAAAATTCCGATAAGTGTTGTTCGATACATCTGATTCCGTGGTGCACTGTTATGATTCGAGTGGGATATGGAACGACGATTGTAAATTATATGGCCCCCATCAGTGGGTATAAAACTGTGTTCCGGCCCCCATCAGTGGGTATAAAACTGTGTTTTGGCCCTCATCAGTGGGTATAAAACTGTGTTTCGGCCCCCATCAGTGGGTATAAAACTGTGTTTTGGCCTCACCCCTTAGAGGACTAACATATTGGGGACAATTTGACCATGGATAACGAGATGAATAACAGTGTTTTCGTTTGTTCTGATTCGTTCTGTTCTGAATGTCTGATAATCTCTGTTTCGCATTTCGATTCTGATTCTGATCTGATATGATATACTACGTTTGAAAATCAGTTTGCAATATGGGTTTTAAATTATATTTATATGTACTTGTGGTAATCGATCGGCCCCCACTTGCTGAGTGTTTCCCAAAACACTCACCCCTTACATCTCTCTCCAGATAAGAACGAAGATCAAGTAGACGACGATGAATAAGACATGCTTCGGGGTTGGTGATGAAGTTTCGAGATATGAAGATTTCTCGCTTAAGTTCTTCCTAAGTTTTGATTCAAGTTGTACAATGCTTCCGCACATTTTATTTCGTTTTGGAATTTATCGTTGTAGGACAAGAATATTTTGAGTTAATGATGAAATAGACTGGTTTTTGGTTTATACTGTACTACGAGGCTTGTTGTTTTCAATTGTGTGGTTGTAAAACAACGCCGGTGTCAACTAACCCCGGTCTCGGGACGTGACACCGTGTGCATGTAAATTCCAAAAATCTGCATGTAGATGTTTTAGGGGTGTTTGCAACCTTTTAAAAAAGTGATTATTGTCCAAAAATTTGTCAAGGAAAATTCAATAATCATTTTTTTAGAGGTTACAAACACTTTTTTAGTAATATTTTATAGGCATAGCATCAAAATTTTTGTTTAAACACTTTTACCATCATTTTTTTTAAGGAATAATTCATCACTTAAATTTATATAATTGTTAAGGTGCTAGAGGTGGAAAATAGCTGCAAAGGAATTGGAGATGAAGAATGCTTGATGAGGAGGAGTTTGGCTGCTCATCTTGATTACATTTATACCCAACAAAACAAGCCGTGAAGACCAGTTTCAGAAAAATATATAATCTTGTTTTATCATGCTTAAATTACATTACATTATGGTTCGGCTTCTGTATATCGGCGTCGCTTAACTTAATAAATGTTATTATAAAAAGTTCTTTAAAATATGAACAGTCTCTATATTAAAAGTACATAGATATAGTTTGCATTTTTAATGAATGCTCTCATATGTACCATATATATAGGCGCGCGTGCACACACACATATCTAGTTGATTCCATAAGAAGATGTTTTTAAGACAACTTTTAGAATTAGATATGAGCATTATGAATTTCTAATAATGACGTTTGGTTTAACAAATACATCATGAGTATTTATGGATATGATGAATAGAGCGTTCAAAAATTTTCTGGATAAGTTTGTTATTATCTTTATTGATCATATCCTGGTGTATTTGAGATCAAAACATTTACGATTGGTTTTTCAAACACTTCGAGATTGTCAATTGTATGCTAAATTGTCGAAGTATTAACTCTAGATGGATATTGTTATATTTTTGAATCACGTGATAGCATAAGGAGTATTTATTGATCCTAATAAAATTGAAGCGTTTATCATTGTATATTGCTTTCTATATATATATATATATCTTTAGTTGCGACGGCCCGAGGCGTGACATAAAGGGTTATAAATTAAACTCGATCCAAACCGTATTGTCTGGTTGCTGAATGTTGTTTTTACACACCCTGTCGACATGTACGATGTTGACTTCACATGCCACTACTAAATTGGGCCCATCGCCACATTCTTAAACATATTGTTATTTCAGTTTTCAAAAATCTAGAATGCCTTCTTCTAAATTGGCCCAATGGTCTCATAATAACTTAATGTATCCTTCTTAAATAGTTTTTATATTCCACGAAAATGTTGAGGCCCAATATATGGTTTTGTGCAAAGCCCTTGTCCCAGGTCGAGTTAAGCCCGATTGGACAATTATTATGCGATTTTTTTAATAAATATAAACGGGCTTAAGTGAAATTTCAGTTCACACACTTTAATGGACAGAGATTGTGTATTCTTCATAAAAATCACAATGATTTTACATTCCAAAATGTTTCCTTTGTGTTTTATCATGCCGCAATAGTAAACCATTGAGATTAAAGCAAATCCTGCGATCTTTTTTTTCCCCTGAAATCTTATCCCCTCCTCCAAAATCCCCTCAAAATCAACCTCCAGCCATGGCCAAATCTGTTGTCCAAACAAAACCTTCAAATCTTGGTAAAGATAGGTCTTTTTGTATAGCATCTGCGACGGCAATTCTAATGTTCTGTGCCCTGTGGATCTTTACGGACCCGTTCCCAAGTTTTTCCACCTTACTCTCGACATCCAACGAAATAAACTGCACAGACGGTGCTCCAATCCTGAACATGAGTCAAGAAATTACAGAAAAAACATTCTATGATGACCCAAAAGTCGGTTACACCATGGTTAGACCTGTGATGGAGTGGGATGAAAAGAGAAGGGAATGGCTAAAGAATCACCCCGCTTTCGGGCCAGGGGTCGAGACCCGTGTGCTCGTCCTGACGGGTTCTCAACCAACTCCGTGTAGAAATCCTGTAGGGGATTATTTGCTTTTAAGGTTATTCAAGAACAAGGTTGATTACTGTAGAATTCATGGCTATGGTGTTTTCTACAACAACGCGATTTTGAATCCAAAAATGCGCTCCTTTTGGGCCAAGATTCCGGTAGTCCGGGCCGCCATGGTGGCCCACCCGGAAGTGGAATGGATCTTTTGGGTCGATTCGGATGCCATTTTCACAGACATGGAGTTCAAGGTTCCACTGGAGAGATACAAAGATCATAACCTCGTCGTTCATGGCTGGCCCAATTTGATTTACGAGAAGAAGAGTTGGGTTGGAGTGAACGCTGGTATTTTTTTGATTAGAAACTGCCAATGGTCCATGGATTTCTTGGATAAATGGGCAAGCATGGGTCCAAACAGTCCAGATTATAAAACATGGGGCAAAATCTTGAGATCAACCCTGAAAGACAAATTGTTCCCCGAGTCAGATGATCAGTCGGCACTTGTTTATTTACTATTGAAAGAGAAGAAGAAGTGGGGCGACATGATTTACGTAGAAAACGAGTACTTCTTGCATGGATACTGGCGTGAAATCGTCGGGAAACTCGACAGCATTGATGAGAAATACGATGAGGCAGAAAGACAAGCGCCGGAGATTAGGAGGAGGCACGCGGAAGCGGTGACGGAGAGCTTCTGGGCGGCACGAGCAAGTCACGTGTCGGTGGGGTGGCGTCGGCCTTTTATTACTCATTTTACTGGATGCCAGCCGTGTAGCGGGGAGCATAACCCAGAGTACGGGGAAAATTCTTGCAGAGTGGAGATGGAACGAGCTCTTAATTTCGCAGATAACCAGGTGTTGAGAAATTATGGATTCGGGCACCCAAATGTTAAGGATGGCTCCACCGTTAGGCCAATTGCCGTTTGATTTTCCCGGCGATTAATCCGATTTGCTCATCTGAAACTGGAAATCATGTGATTTGTTATCTTTTTCTTGAAAAAAAAATATATATATCGTGTGTAATAAGTGCAGAAGTTGTTAAATGTTAGTTTCATCTTTCGACTGATCTAGTTAGATGATTACTTTCTCGTGAAAGAGAAGATATTTCTTCCCACTGTAGCTTCAATCAACTCAAGTGAATTATTAATCATAAGCTACTTGAGTCGATTAATGGCAAAACTGATTATTTTTGAGTTTGCGATTGAAGATTTGTTGCCAAGTCTTGCTGAAACTCAACTTTTACTTTTAAAAATTTCTATGTTTTAATGATATCACAGTTAATTTTAAACCATATATGATAAATTTTAAATAATGTCAGTGGGGAAAGAAAAATATATTGACTGTAAATATATTTTATAAATAAGATAATTAGGTTCAGGTAATATTTATAATGTCCACCAAACAAGTGTATATTGTAAATAAAATTATTTTTGAATTTTAATTTTACAACTGATTGAGTAAATAGGATCATACACTAAAATGGTTTCAAATCAAAACGCGTCAAAAAAATCAAAACAGAGCAATAATTATCTTAGAATTCCCTCATATTTAATTAATTAATATAGAGTACACCCTCGTGAAATTTAAGAAGAATGTGGTGGGAAGCATGGATAGAGACAGTGTTGGGTGTCGGCAAGGTATTAAGGATGGGTGAACCAAATTTGATCGTGATCGAAAAGTGAAATTACGCCATTACTTTGAAAAAAGAAATGTAGAGGATGAAGAATACAGAAATCCCAGATGCGTTAACCTTTTACTTTCTCGAGTGGATTAAAAATCCGTTTATCAGGGAACTTTATCGCGCCTTTGGTACAAGGATAGGATATTGGGATACTTAATGAAATTTGAATTGAAAGGGGTGTAATGACACACTTTTAACCACAAAGAGAATGACATAAGATTGGAAATGAAAGATGTTGTGTGGAGATGATATTGGGTGTTGGGATGCAACCAAAGTCCCACATTGGAAGATATAGAGAAAGATCATTGGTTAATAAAGATGGAATGATATCTCCATTGGTACGAGACCTTTTGGATGGTTCCAAAAGTAAAACCATGAGTATTAAAACCTAAAGTGGACAATATCATACCATTGTGGAGATATGCGGATTCCATTGATCCTAACACGGGGCTGTAGTAAAAGGGCAACATCGAATGTGACGAAGCATGTGGAGCAGCTGCAATTGTCACATAAGAATGGGGGGAGGGGGGGCGGAAGGTTTGAGTGAGTGAACGGCGGTGATTCAATGCGCATTAATATTGGTGGTGTTAATGGGGACCGCTGATTGATTCTGGCAATAATGTCGTCGGCTTTGGGAAGAGTGAAAGAGAGCATGAACATTTTTTTGTTCTTCTAAAATTATTGATAAAAGAATCAAATTTATGATTATTAGACAAACTATCATATATTTTTTCTACTCGAATATTGATTGATCGGGATGTTTAATTCAGTCTTTTTTTTTTGTTGATAATTAAAGTAGAAATTAAATGTTTATGTTACTTAAAGAGTAATAGTTTGCCTTAATATTAATTAAGTAATGCAACACCTTTTAAAAGTATTTTGCACTACTTCGATTTGCTCCCAAAGAAATGGGAAAACGTTGTCATAGTAATGAAGTAAATTAATGCTCTTCCCGCAAAGCCAGTGTGGTCGTTTGAAAGAAATTATAACAAGTAAATGACAATAAATCAATGAAAGCGAAACAACATAGTGGGAGTGGATCCCAACAAAAATCACCTTAGGCCTAGCATTCATTGCTACACGTGATACACATGCTATTATTTCTATATATCAAAACAGTTAATCAAGATGTCTGCCAAGCTCTCGTAGCTCAGTTGGTTAGAGCACCCGTTTAGTAAGCGGGAGGTCTTGAGTTCGACTCTCAACGAGAGCAACCTTCATCGTTTTGTTTTTGTTTTCTGGCAGTTCAGTCCTTCTAGGGGTTTCACACATGTGTTTAGTTAATAACTTAAAGTTTTATTTCCTAATAATTCTATTCTCTTGTCCGTATCTGCTCAGAGTGAATCACAAGTGTTTGTGAAGCACGTCACTCAAATGTTGAGCAAGTGTGATGTTCATTAATATAATACATGAATCTGTCTCTTGGATTAGAAATTGCCATCAATTTGATGTTAAAATCTCAATATTGATTTTTACGTTGGTGGTTGTTGATGTTATAGCTTGATCGCCTTATGTTTCCTTTTACTTTGATTGTCTTACCATTTCTTTTTTACTTCGAATGTCTTAATTTTTACTTTTTTGTTTCTTATATTATATGTTTAGATGTGCATGTGCCTCATGCATCTGTCTGATGTCTCCTAAAAACAGACTTTATTGCAATTATACATCACAGGAATTTATCTCTTGGGATAGCAATGTGCCCTCAAAACATGTGGGAAAGGCTTACCGAGGGATTATGGATTAAATCGATGTCCCCTTTTGATCACAAGCTCTTAGATATAAGGATGGCCGGGTCTTATTCAGAAAGCATTCAGGTCTCTCTAGCTGAAGGTTTGTCTCAATAATCTGTTCTTTGATGCTGAGATCATTATCACAGCTGCAGTCTTGGCCTTCTGTTAGCTGTTTCAATCTCTAATTTTTGTCGTGTCCTTTTGGTTATTGATACTCCCTCGTTTTGCAGAATTTTTCTTGTACCGTGTAATATTCCTGGTTTTGGGGATATTGATTATGGTTCTTGCTTCCTGGCTAAGCGAATCTTTAATTTTCTACTATAGTGGTGCCATGGCCAATAGGAGGTTTCTTGTGGCATTAATGGTCCTTTTCCAGGTTTGTCTTTTACTTTTGCATGCATGTTTTATTAATTACTGATGCAAAAGACCTCTGGACTTCTGATGTACAAAGAATTGTTGAACGTATACTGAGTGACTGGCTTTTTAGAAGACCTAGAATCTCATGAACACTATAAATTTATGTTGCATGGAGATGCATAGTGTTGTTTTGTTTTTATTTTTTCATTTTTCGTTTTTTCGTTTTTGTTTTTTGTGTACTTCATTCCTTTCACCATTTTTTCTTGTTCTTTGACAGGGTATGAAGCTTCTTCCCACTGGTCCGAAGAGTTCATTTGCAATTATTCTATACTCATGCTTTTTATGTATATGAAAAAATCAAAACATCCTATTCTTCTGTTTTGTTAGTTTGATTGTCACAATGATGATGTGTGCTTGTATAAATCTATATTCAGGTTGGAGTTGGAACTTTTTTCCTACAGTACGTGCCAAGATTGTTTAGATCACTACTTATTGAGGTCGGACTTTCTGAAGACATATATGATCATGTATGTAAGTTTTTCATCTCTTTCTTTTGGATTCCATCACAATATTCCACCACCAATTAGATTCTCTCGTGATGGTGTAATACATCCATTGCACTTACATACACTGTCAATTTGATGCAGATGCTATTATTTATGTTGGTTTTCACAACAATTTTTGGAGCTTGGCTGGGTTATTGGGTGGTTCGCAAATTTGTGCTCACAGATGATGGATCTGTTAACATCGGTGTCTCTCATTTCGTCACTTGGGCTATTCGGATTGTTTCCTCTGTGATGATTCTTCAGGTTCCTTTTCTGTTTAGTAGCACATGAGTGCCAAAATGATCATCTCTTTGCTGATAATACTGAAATGCATGCGCTATACTGTATGCTTCAGAGTTCTGTGGATCTTTTGTTAGCAGCTGAGGCATTGATGTGTGGAATCTTAATCTCCTCGGCATCGAAAATTTTGATATACCCAAAAGTCATTCGTCGTGTTTATAAGTCTAAGTTACCAGCATAAGCATCCGTTATATTGGTTGATAAAAGTTGATTACATTCATTGATGAACTTAAATAGAAAGCATTGTCCCGTTTTGTTTTGATGAGAAAGCCTTTTGATTCAATGTGAAGACTTGTAACTCATCACTTCCGTCATAGAATGTTTTTGACCAAGCATCTCAGATATCATAGGCTGTGGGAAGACGTAAATAACGCCTCATGATTTATGATGACAAACATTAACAACTATTTTTTGACCTTTTGGTTTTCAGCATACCATTTTTCATAACCTGCATCCGATCCTTGAGGTGGCTTGGTCTTGTTTCGAATGCAGGAGATCGTCTCTTTCAGCTATTTGCATTTCTATGAGTTGAGACCATTTGTCATAATTTTGATCCGTAAGGACGATTCCTGCATTAAATGCTCCTTCAGATTGAACTACAACCGGAATGGATTTATTCACACTAGATTCTGAAGCTTTCTTGCTCATTTTTAAATATGAGCAATTGACTTTCGCACGAGCGGTGGATTAAGACAAAAGAATTGCACAAGCGGTAGAGTGATAAAAAAAAATTGAATTGTGGAAAGGACAAAATCTTAGTTTTGTTTCTTATATATATATATATATATATAGAGCTTTTACAAATCAATCTGACAATTACAGTAGGTGTTGGTCCCACTTGCGGTAATTCGAGATAATAAAACCCGAAAATAAAGAATAAACTAGACACCGAGATTTACGTGGAAAACCCCTAAAAATTATTAGGGTAAAAACCATGGGCAAGATGAAAAGAATTTCCACTATAATATTTTGTGGTGTACAACTCACTCACTGTGTTTCCAAAGAGAACACACACTCTCTTAATACAGGAGAACAAACACCTCACAAATAGTATAGAACTAAGCACTCAAATGCTTATAAGATGAGAGAAAACTCGAAGAAATGATGACTCCAGAATGAAGGAATGGAGCTCTATTTATAGAACTTCCTGTTAGTGTGAAAACGCGTTCCGTCTGAACGCATCCTACCGCGTATAAAACTCGTTCCTTTCTATCTGAGTAAAAAATGCCAACCTTTGTTGACTCGTCCATTTAATGCTCATATTGCCGACATTTCTCCCACTTGGAGATTTGATTGAGAATCAAACACATCTCCACACATCCTTTCAATCTTGTCATTCCCTGCTGCTTACGTTTCTGCTAGACCACTTGAGGATCTACACCACTCAAACTTATCAGTGTTCACTGGCTTAGTCAGAAAATCAGCTATGTTATCCTTTGTATGGATCTTCTGCATATCCACGCTTCCTTCTTCTACTACTTCCTGCACAAAGTGAAATTGTACTCCAATGTGTTTCGTCCTGGAATGAAAGGCTGGATTCCTTGTAATGTGCAAGGCACTCTGACTGTCACAAAACAAAAGAACATTTTCTTGTTTGTGCCCGATCTCCTCCAATAACCTTTTAATCCATATTGCCTCCTTGCAACCTTGAGTAGCTGCCATGTATTCTGCCTCCGTCGTAGATAACGCCACAACTGTCTGCAGTTTTGAAACCCAGCTTACTGCTCCTCCTGCAAGTGTAAACACATAACCAGTAGTAGATTTCCTCTTATCAGGATCACCTGCATAATCTGAATCGACATAGCCCCTGAGTGTAAAATCCGATCCTTCGTAACATAATGCAGCATTCGAGGTACCCTTAATGTATCTAAGGATCCTCTTAACAGTGCTCCAATGCTCTCTTCCAGGATTCGCCATATACCGACTAACTACTCCCACTGGATGAGCAATGTCCGGTCTTGTACAGATCATAGCGAATATCAAACTTCCCACTGCTGATGCATATGGTACTCGAGACATCTCAATCCTCTCTGCTTCACTGCTAGGACACATCTCGGAGGATAACTTGAAGTTAACAGGAAGATGGGTCAATATTGGCTTACTATCTTGCATGTTGAAGCGTTGCAAGATTTTCTTTAAATAATTTTTCTGGGAAAGCCAAATCTTTCTGTTTCTTCTGTCTCGGTGAACTTGCATCCCTAGAATCTTGTTTACTGGTCCCAAGTTCTTCATATCAAATTCCCTAGCCAACTGTGCCTTCAATCCTTGAACCTGATCTTAGTTGGGGCCTGCTACCAACATGTCGTCCACATACAACAGCAAAATGATATAATCATCACCAGACTTCTTGAAACGCGTACAAGGGTCTGCACTCAGTCTGTTGTATCCAAAGCTCATGATATAAGAATCAAATCTCTTGTACAAACACATCGGCGCCTGTTTGAGACCGTACAGAGATTTGTTCAACCTGCAAACCAAGTTCTCTTTGCCTTTTTCCGCAAAACCTTCTGGCTGGAGCATATAAATTTCTTCTTCAAGATCTCCATGAAGAAATGTTGTTTTCACATCTAGCTGTTCTAGATGTAGGTCAAACACCGCAAACAATGCTAGAACTACTCTGACTGTTGTAAGTCAAACCACAGGAGAAAATATCTCATTAAAGTCAATGCCTTCTTTCTGAGCATACCCTTTTACGACCAATATAGCACGATACCGCTCTACTTGGTTATTGCCATCACGTTTGATCTTATAGACCCATCTGTTTCCAATGGCTTTCCTCCCTCGTGGTAGTGTAACAAGATCTCAAGTTTTATTCTTGTCTAATGCCTCCAACTCTTCTTGCATCGCTATCATCCACAAGGATACATCCGAACTTTGAGTAGCCTCGTGGAAACTCGATGGCTCACTATCCTCTGATAATAGACAATATGCAATGTTACTTTCAGTTACATAATCTGAAAGCCAACCTGGTGGTCTTCTGTCTCAAGTTGACTGCCTCACATTAGAAACCTCAGATCAACTATTTCTTGTTCTTCGTGCTCTGGTACTGCTTCACAAGAAATTTGACTTTGCCCGTCTTATTTTCCACCTGAAAAATAGTAGTTTCTGAATTCTGTGTGCCTTTGTCTCCCATTACTTTATCTTCTTCGAAGATAACATCCCTGCTGATGACAAGCTTGTGAACAGTAGGATCCCACAAGCGAAACCCCTTTACTCCATCAGCATAACCCAAGAAGATACATTTTCTGGATTTCGAATCCAGCTTCGATCTTTCTTGCTTATTGTACAGAACGTACACAGGACTTCCAAATGTATGCAAATGAGAATAATCCGTCGGCTTCCCAGTCCACATCTCCATCGGAGTCTTCGGATCAATCGCCACTGAAGGAGAACGATTGATAATATAGCAAGCGGTTTTGACTGCTTCCGCCCAAAATGACTTGTCTAGACCCGCAGTCCTCAACATAGCTCTTGTTCTGTCCAACAAGGTTCTGTTCATCCGCTCCGCCACTCCATTCTGTTGAGGTGTGTAAGCCGTTGTGAACTGTCTTTTGATCCCTTCATGTTGACAATATGCATCAAACTCGTCACTGGTATATTCTCCTCCATTGTCAGTCCTCAGACACTTGATTTTCTTCTCAGAATCAAGTTCAACACGCGCTTTGAAATATTTGAAGATCTGGAAAACATCTGATTTCTTCTTGATTGGATACACCCAACATCTCCTAGAGAAATCATCAATGAACGAGACAAAATATCTCGCTCCTCCTAGGGATACAACCGGTGCTTTCCAAACATCCGAATGAATCAGCTCCAATATGCTTTTGCTCCTGACAGTAGAAGTGCCAAATCTTAATCTGTGTTGTTTACTGGTAAAACAATGCTCACAAAAGGGTAATGACACCTTTGTAAGTCCCGGCAGCAGCTTCCGTTCTGAGAGAATTTTCAACCCTCGTTCTGATATATGCCCGAGCTTTATATGCCATAACACTGTTAATTCTTCTACTGAACCATTTGATGCAACAGCTAGTTCTGCCTCCTTGTGTGTTTCTCCCAAAAGTACATACAGATTTGCAGCAATCTTTTCCGCCTTCATAACCACAAGCGCACCCTTCACAATTTTCATGATCTCATTCTCGATACGAGTTTTGCACCCGATGTCATCCAATTGCCCCAAGGACAAAAGATTTTTCGTCAGTCCTTTCACATGTCGTACCTCGTGTATGGTGCGAATGGTGTCATAAAACATTTTAAATTTCGTCATGTGCCACGTCGCTCCTGAATCCATAATCCATGTGTCACAAAATTTGTGTCTGCCTTCTGCAACTGTTGTTGCTTCGCTGAATAATATTTCACCACTGCCTGAAGTACTGGCCACATTTCCTTGAGAACTCTTGTCGATACTCGTACACTCTTTCTTGAAGTGCCCTTTACCGCCACATTTAAAGCAGTAAATATTTTTCTTCTTACTTCTCGACTTTGATCTACCTCGTCTTTGGCTCCCACTAGAGTCACGGTCCATAAATCTCCCTCTTATCATCAGTAAAGCCTCCGCCTACTTTGATGTTACCAACCTATCTTCCTTATTCTTGCGCCGGCTTTCTTCACCGAGAACCGCAGTTAAGACATCATCGAATCTTAGAAAGCCCATAAGAATATTGTTGTAATATTGATGATAAGTTGATCATATGAATCTGGTAGACTTTGAAGTAAAAGCTCCGCACGTTCATTTTCCCTTATTTTATGCCCCATGGAAGTGAGTTGGGCAAATAGAGTATTCAGTGTGTTGATATGGTCGGTCATCGATGAAGATTCCGCCATCAGAAGAGTATAAAGCCTTCTCTTTAGGAAAATCATGTTGTGTAGGGACTTGACCTCGTACATCTTTGTCAGAGTATCCCAGATAACTTTGGCTGTTTTTATCTCAGAGATACTTGACAAAACTTCGTCTGCTATAGCCAATTGTAAATTGGCAGCAGCGTTGTCGTTCATCTCATTCCACTTTCCATCATCCGTAATCTCCTCCGGTCTATCTCCAATAGCCGCCAAGCAATTCTCCTTTCTTAAAACTGCTTGTATCTTTATTTTCCACAACATAAAATTGCTTCCGTTGAACTTTGCTATCTCGTACCTGCCCGCCATTATGTCTACAAAAATTTTAGTAGACTGGACAAAATAAGCCCGCCTTAAATAAAAAAATCTCAAAAAATCTTTTCTGATTTGGAAGATCAGTCTAGGCTGCAACCACAGAGCATACTCAGAATTTTAAGAATTTTTAAACCAAGGCTCTGATACCACTTGTTGGTCCCACTTGTGGTAATTCGAGATAATAAAACCCGAAAATAACAAATAAATTAGACACCGAGATTTACGTGGAAAACCCCTAAAAATTATTAGGGTAAAAACCACGGGCAAGATGAAAAGAATTTCCACTATAATATTTTGTGGTGTACAACTCACTCACTGTGTTTCCAAAGAGAACACACACTCTCTTAATACAGGAGAACAAACACCTCACAAATATTATAGAACTAAGCACTCAAATGCTTATAAGATGTGAGAAAACTCGAAGAAGGAATGATTTCAGAATGAAGGAATGAAGCTCTATTTATAGAACTTCCTGTCAGTGTGAAAACGCGTTCCGTCTGAACGCATCCTACCGCGTATAAAACGCGTTCCTTTCTATCTGAGTAAAAAATGCCAACCTTTGTTGACTCGTCCATTTAATGCTCATATTGCCGACAGTAGGTATAAAATCACTCGATTATAGCTACAAATCAATCACCTATAATTAAGCATAATATCGTATCTAATTATACCATGTACATCACATAAAATATTTATTTCAACAAAGAATGTGTTAGACCTTCGTCTTTTAGAGTGGTATCTGAAAAAAAAAATTGGTTGATTAAGGATTTAGGTTTTAAGGGAAGAGGAAGAAGAAACAGATTTGGGTTGGATCAAATCTTTAGCTAATCACAAGTAATAAAACAAATATCGAAATTGTATTTCGCATTGTAGATGGATATATGATGGCTGTGCAATGGAAGTCATGTATGCATCGTTTACTTTCTCAAAGATTTTTATTGGGAACTTTCAACTCTGTCATTTAAATATAGTAGGATTTCACATACATGACTCAATCTAGACCACGGCTTTGATATCACTTGGATAATAGAAGTCATGTATCTCTCTATCATTTATGATATTGTCCACTTTAGAGCTAAACAGTCTTGAATTTGTTTTTTCATTACCTAATAAACAACAATTTCTACTTCGTATACCCATTTTGTATTTTTAATTAATAACATGTCCAATTATTAAAACAAATTCGCTATTTGTCGAATTGCTGAGGCTGCGCCGCTGACTAATTGAAAGAGGAGCGAAGGGACTAAACCGCAGGATGGGCAACAGTCGGAGAAGCAGCAGCAGTGGAGAGGAAGACGGAGACGCCGAGTGGAGGGCCGCCATAGATTCTGTAGCTGCCGTCGCCACCTTTAGCAAACCAAAATCCCGCAGTGTTCTTACATCCTTCGACCGCCTAGGGACTTATGAAGACGAAGAACATGGAATTCGCAAGCCCCAAAAGATCAAACACTACCAACTAAAGGTATCACTTTGATCACACCGATGCATCAAATATTCATTTGCGGAAGATAAAAGGAAAATTTGAAGTTCGATATAGCACGCACCCCAGTTGCGCTACAATGTCAGGAGTATCACTAAGCTGAGTTACGTTCACCTCTTAATTTGACGCTACAGTGAGCAAGAAATGCCAAAAATAGCATTTTTATGAATTTTTTAAATCATTGCCTAATTTTAAAGAGGATGTCGTTCAAGTGTTTGATTTCTGTTTTGGTTCTGTGAGGATGGACATTAACAGTTAATTTCCTTCAGTGTTTGCGACTGGAAAGCTATAGCAGTACGGGCAAGATCTTCGTGCCTAATTTAGTTAAAAATAGTACATTTGGTAGTGTTTGAATATTGTAGTCATCTATAATTATACCATGGAACCCTTACAAATGCATCGTTAGGGCGTGCTAAATTGCATAATTCTCTTTATATAATTATGCAGTTGGCCTCTCTTTGTCTATCTTTGCTACAGGCGCGAAAGTTACTGGATGAGATATTAGATAAGACTCTGGAAGTGGTGCCATATACAAATCATAATACTCTGGACAAAACTTCCACTCCGAATGATGGTGGAGTTCGGCTTTTTAAACACGCTCCTCCTGGGATAGTTTTTGATCACATAGGTAAGGAGTCATCTGACGATAAATTTTTCCATGATTTCTATGCGTGTTTCATTAAAGTACCTTGAATTTGTCTGCCTAGAGATTCTTACCAAGTAATCTTTGAAGTGCACTCCGTGAGCATTTTCTCTTCAGAATTGTAAATTGTTTTTGTCATTGTTGATTCTTGTTTGATGTTAGAAGTTTTTTATGTGACCAGATGAGCTTCATGGACCCAAAAAAAAACCAAAAATTCTCCCCGGAGAAGAGCTCAGTGAAAAATCAAAGAAGGTGAGCATTTCTCTGATTTTGGCTACAATTTTAAGAAGTCACTTCCCCCAAAAGTTTGAGCTCAATAGAAATGTTGACAACAAAAGGTTTTTTTTTTAACATGCCTCCTCACGTGTAGATCTGGAACAGAAAAAATTTATGTCCATGATAATTTTCCAATGTATAAAGTTCATGTGGTATAGTATTGGGTAACAAAGGCCCATTAAATTATCCTTAATACCATCTTAATCAAATATGAAGGGGATTGTGCACTAGGAGTCATGAACTTTTACATCCTAGAGTTTTATATATATGTTTAGAATCATTTTTTCCCGAAAGCTCGAACTTTTGGGAGGTGGTGAAAACAATTAATTGATGCTTTACAATGATTAACAGTCCAACTCCAGGTGAAAATTTTTATTTTATTTGGACTATGTTTTTTCACAATTTTCCGTAGTTCAAGAAACAACTTCAATCGGTTGTTGTCGATGGGGCTGATATTGTTATCGCATCAAGGGTTGCATGCCAGAAGTCTTTGGCTAAATTTGAAGCTAGAGAAGCAGCAGCTAAGGCAGCCGCAGAAAGAGAGGAAGAACGGGTAGCAGAGCTGAAAAGGATTAGAGGAGAAAGATGGCTTCCTTCAGTAGCGAGGGATATGAGAGTGAACCCCCAAAATGGGAGATAATGTACTTTAATAGTTGCAGTACCTAGTCAATGTTCAAGATTTTTCCTAACCAGGTTTTGGAATTAGAAAAGAATGTTGAAGCTTATGCCAGGGTAAAATCTGGTTTAAGTATCGTTGTAATTCATTAAACCAACACACGCTTTCATGATTGTTGAGTTGATGCAACTATTAAAGTTATACATAATGTAAATGAGAGACCATTTGTGATGGGTTTCTCAATTAGGATAAAGCTGAATAAAGGTAAAGAGAGTCGTGGGATATATGCATTTTCCACGTTATATGCAACTGATGCTTCTCATGATGATTCATAACATTCACCTCCATCCTAATTGCAGATGTTGAGTGTTGAATAGCTCAGGTCCATATTCTTTTCCTTTTGCTCTTTCCACGTTCTGAGCATTCGAAAATCATGGCTTAGTTGGTAGATTAAGATGTAGAGCCTTTTCCATGGCGGGGTTGGTAATCATGCTGGTGGATGGTTTGGACCGAGGCATGGGAATATAGGTAGATGGCAAGACTGCTGTTCTACTGCCATTTTCCATGCTCGGAGCTCCTTTGCTAGGTCCTTTACTATCGCTGTTATGCTTTGTGATCTAACTATTGATTGAAGTGGAATTAATGTCGAATTTCTTTGATATTCTCTCGTTCTAAACTCAAGTAAGCACTCTGAATATGGACCTATTGATGGATTATCTTTATTAAAAAAAATATCTCCAAATTTTGTGTTATATTGTATATAATTTTATATATCACGAGACTAAGCCTCTCGATTTAGAGAAATGAGCCATTAAAAAAAGAAAGAAAAAAAAACTTGTGGGATAGGCCTGAATAATAACGAATTCGCCTTGCTTTGGTTCCATATTCTCAAAAAGCATTTTATTTACCTGCATTCTGGTGGCGGATTTGTATAGAATGAAAGGGCGGTAGACATGATTGTTAATTGTGTAATCAATCACATGATCATGCTTAGTGAGTCACACGTATCATTTTCGATAATAATAGCATGATGATTCAAGAACGAACGACGAAACTGACAGGCATATCTAACGGCATCTCCTTTTCAAGAATTTAGCGACACTCCTTCGCAATTTGCTGCTCGAGCATTGCAGAGCTCGACTCATGCATTTACTTGGACTAATTAAACGTCTTTGGGACAAATCAAACCGTCCATTCAGCTCAAATAAACAAATACCGTTTTGGGTTTATGCACACTGGATTCAAACGGCTGGTATAAATTTTAACCGATTCTTACATCGAAGAATTGGAACGAGAACGCCTGTGAAAAGCTTGATCCTTTCTTATGATAACAATTTCGTCATTTCCATTAACTCCCTTACCTGAATTTTCAACATTCGGAGATCCTTTAGTGTCACGCTTCTTCTTTGAAACCAAACTTTGTAACCGAAACGCACTCTTCAATCCATGCATTAATCTCCGACCCAGATTCTTTTCAACACTTCGAGCACCCTCAGACGACTCCTCTGATGAAGAAGAGCCTTCTGCCCCGATTCTATTCCCGATATTTCGGACACTTGAAGCAGAAATTGAACCAATCTGTCCCCTATCCACCTTGTTTCCCTCCGAGCTGAAACGAAAGCTTGCAGACCGACCGGAGTTAATAATATTCGTATTCTCCACATCACTCAACAGTTTCCTCATGCCACTCAGCTCTTTCTCCAACGACTGGATTCTCGAATTTGTCGTGGTCATTACGTTCTTGAGCTGAGTCGCTTGGCGGAGTGCCGCATCGCGCTTAAGTATGGCACCGAGTGTGACTGGGTCTTTCGGTTGGTGATTTTTGTCGGATTGGTTGGACAAGATGGAACGCCGAGTGTTCAGCTGCTCGACGAACATGGCCTGGACGACGAATCTGAGGGGCATTCTGGGATTCTGGACTGCGTGCATGAGGATTCGGTGGGATAAGATGCTGCAGTCTATGTAGTTGCACATTCGGGTTTTCTGGTCCTCCGATATAGTTCTATCCTTGTCCTGCGTAATTCACAAAAGGATCGGACTTGACATACAATAATGAAATTTGTTCCAAAGATGGTTCTCTCTGTTTGAATTAGAATCAAAATTATTTCTAATCATGAATTTATCTTAATTGTACCTTCATATAAAGATCAATGATTGTGTAAAGAAGATCGTGACTCTCAGTCAAGCGTTGACTCATGGACTCCAAAATCAACTGCAAATCCTCAACACGCAAGCTCATGACGTCGTCCAAACACTCCCCTTCACCGATCAAACTCAACGCCTCGATGCATCTGCTGACAAGAGCCGCCGTAGTCTCCGCCTCCGGAAGCAGCGGAAAGCATGACCGCAACACAATGGACGCGTACTCCTTGTTAACGGCAACAGCACGGCAGAAATAGGCTTCCGTTTTCTGATGCAAATTCTCGTCCCTCGGGCCACAAACCTCCGTCATCTCCAGCAACTCCGCGGCAGTACGGAGTGCGGCGACGTTGAACGGCGTTATGGCAATGTAAGATCCGTTAAAGAAGTCCATTATCAAGGCGAAGGTTTCGGACGTTATGTTCAACGGCGGGTTGAGGGTTATTTCCGTCAATTTGGTGAGCTGCCGTTTCAAGTAGCCACTCCGCAGTATCAAGACTTGCTGCCATCGAGGAAATAAAGAGTTAAATGCCGCATTTAATTTGAAAAACACAATTCATGGCACATTATTTTATTTAATTGATTTATACAATGTTAATCTATTTTATCTTAAATTAATTAATATCTAATTTTACATAAATTTAATCTAAATAAATAATTTTACCAATAAATCATGTCATATAATGACATAAATTCATAGCAGTTGTTCAAAAGTTTTTGAATTTCAAATTTTAAATAAAAAAATTTTCCCTTGGTTTTAGCTTATTTATTAATCATTCTCCTATAACTTTTCATCCCAAATTCAAATAAATCCATCTAAACACAACTTCAAAAAATCAAATCGAAACATTGTTAATTGGTGGATATGTAATACTGTCTCTTGTTTTAAAAAAACACCGATTTACATATATATTAAAATAATCGAACATGAGTAGTCTCAGATTAAATTATTTTTATCTAGCCAAATTTGTGCATAACCTACCCACTTTTTCCTTGAAAAATTAAATATCTTTACTCAAAAATATGGAGAAAATTCTGGTGAAAGCATTTCCTGAAAATTTTATTGTATTCACAAACACTTTAAACCTAGTAATTTCCAGCTTCGTGTCTCTTACAAAACATCATATATGCTTTTATCGAGAAACATGTAATATATATATGTATACAGAGAAATAGTAAATTGAAAACATCATATATGATTTTATCGAGAAACGTCATATATATGACAAAATTAAGAGATTATTTTTATAGAAAAATAGTAAATTGAAGTGAGGGAAAATAAGCGACAAAAACAAACCTTGTGGAGGCGGAAACAAGAATCCTGGACATGTATAACTACATCCGGATGCTGATTCACCCTTCCGAATGAACTGAGCCAAAACCCAAAAAATTAAAAAGAAAATCATTGAAAATTGAGGATCAAGAAGTCGGAGACATGATTTATTTTCGTTGTTTTGAATTTTTTTTTATCACCTGCAGGGTTTCTGGGTAGAAACATGTAGAAGAGGCGAAGGGATTGATTCCTGGGAAGGAACAGTAGAAGCTGCATCTTCATCTTCTTCTTCATATATAGTTCCCACAATTCCCAGTTCATTCCAACCATTCAACCCCGCTTCCATTGTCACTGTTGAAGAATACTTTCATAAAATATCGGGATTTTGATTATTTGTCCTCAAAAACGTTTGGTTGAAGGGTTTATGAGAGAGGTGAAGAAGATGTTGAACGCCTTGTTTGACTTAGATTAGGGAGATTGGGTTAGTGCAATAAATGGTAAGAATCATAAATGCTGCATTTTGTATAGATATATATTTTTGGGGGGAGAGTTATATATAGTAACGTAATAGTATGTATACATGTATATATGGAAGGACTCGAATGCCATTCACAGTTTTGCTACGATATATATAGCAGATCTTTTGTGAGACGATATAACGAATCTTTATCTGTGACAATAAAAAGTAATACTTTTAGCATAAAATGTAATGATTTTTCATAGATGACCCAAATAAGAGATCTGTCTCATAAAATACGATCCGTGAAATCGTCTCACACAAGTTTTTGCCTAATATATATATTTATGTATACACACACATACTTATATATAATATAATGGTGAAAAAGGGGAAAGAGTATGATTTTTCACAAGAGGCCATCGATTTTGGAAGATTTTTCTCTAGTTATACATGAGGATAAATTTTTTGTTAGAATAGTTTTGAATTTTTACTTTTAAAGCATTTGTCTATGTGTGAGTGTGTGATATGATGCATAAAATAAATAAATTTAAGCATTTATTTTCATTTAATTTTAATTTAAAAGTACATATATTTTTGGCATACGTTATTCAAAAACTAATATACTTGTTCGTTTATTACTCTCGGTTCTCTGTTTCTTTTTTCAAATATAATATTTCTCATTATTTATCATTAACCGTGGCATCAACTTTCAAATACAGAAGTTAACATACTGAAAAATAAAGTATTAAAAATATTTATATTAATATTGTAAAGCTTATAATAAGGTTAAATAAAAGAGTGACTTTGACATTAAATGTCGAAAACACAAGCGGCCGGTGAATTATGATAATTACTTGTGCAACAGTAGCAATCACGCAACCAAATTTAAGGGCATATAAATACTTTCCTCGACTTTATTTCAAGTCATTTATTTCTTAGAAGAAAATGTTGCTTTTTATTTTAAAAAAATAAATAAAATTTCCTCCAAAATTTCGATAAGTCGTTTTCTCCAACAGATCATGCATATCGATAATGCAGCGTAAATGAGAAGTCGCGAGCATTGCATTTAAGACATATGCCAAGCTTTTATTGGACTTTTCTTAATAAATACATATATATATATATATACACACACATATTTTATAGATAATAATGATAAGCGCATCTTCTAAAAATAGTTTCGATGTCTTTGAGTTGTGCGTTATTAATTGTTTTCTTCTATTTTAATTTGAATAAAATGAACACCGAGGGTTTATTTAGATAGATGAATTTGAAATTCATTGATTTCGATTATAATTTTATTGATTAAAATAAAATAATAGGTCAAATCTTAAATATTTATACATTAACAATATAAGATAGAATGTATTTCAAATGACTCTATCACTGGATAAACTTGAAATTCATCTTAATCAATATAATATGAAATATTATATAAAAATTTAAGGAGTGAATTTGAAGTTTATAATATTATTTTTTTAAATATAAAAATATATTTAAATATATTTGAAATTCATCGACTCTGTACAATCTAAACTAATTTCAAACATAAAAACAAACCTACAACCTGACATCATGATACAAAAACAACTTAAGACTATAAGAACGAGCGTAAGGTAAGGCCTAAGTGCACCCACATTGGTGCATTAATGGATGATTATTAATGCCCATTAATGTTCATGCACCAATGTGGGTGTAGAAGTTATTAATTTTGGCTGCCAAGAAATTCATTAGAATGAACGGCATTATTTCGCAAGTTGCGACGGTTTTTCGTAAGCCGTCGCAACTTGAAAAGCGTCGCTACTTGCAACGGTTTTTTAAAAAAATCGCTAATTGCGACGGTTTTTTAACAACCGTCGCTATTTGCGACGGTTTTTTAAAAACCGTCGCTAATTAAGGCATGTTCTGAAGAAATTTTTCATTTCTTAATAATATTTTAATGAATATTGGAATTAAGTTATTTTTAAAATAATAATACTATTTATTTTTAGTAATATTTGTTGTAAAATTTTAAAAATATTAGAAAGATATTGAAATAATTAAAAAGAAAAAAAATGAGTAAGTGGACAGTGGGACCCAAAAATAATGAAAGTTGATATTAAATGAATGTGGGTGTGAGTTAATAATGTGAAAGTGTTAATGTAATGAATATGTGGCTCGTGAACCCCATAATTTTTGAAGAGATGGAGAGTTATTAACATGGATTAATGAGAACGGATGCGGATGCCCTAAGAGGTAGTCGTCTCAGATCCAATTAACACCTAAAAAATAAAATTTAGTCAAACTTAATAATATTATATTTAATTGGACATCAAACTAATATCAACATAGTCCCAAACGAAAAATTTTCTCCAAGTATGGAAATTTATTTTCGATTAACGATGTATCGTAAAAGATTAAAAGTGGATAATCTGTTTTTACCCATCGAGAAGATTTGTTGAAAATCTTAATTAGCGAAATTTAAATAAGAGAAATTGATTATTCTAGTAAATTTCAAAGTCATCATTTTAAAAATGGGCTTTTTTATTATATATTTTGCATTATGTCTTATCTAATTAAAAAATCTTAAAATACTCTTTTTCTATGAACACACATGTTCCATTTTCGTGATTCATTTGTTTAATTATCTATTATTTCTCTTTAAGAGTTGATTTAATATTTGTTCAGTTTTATTTAATTTATAATATATTAATTTTTAAATACTACTTATTTACATCAATAAAAAATTTTAATAAAATTATGAATTGTTAGTTTGAATTAGTGCATACGAAACCACCAACGTTATAATATTCTAATTACGATTGTTCTTCATGCAAAATAATATAAACAAAACCATCAATCATTATGGTTATGAAACATAATAATTACATCAATGTGAGTTTACACATATAAACAAATAATCTAATGGTCTCACTTAAGTTTCTACCTTATTCCATGCTAACATTTTATAAGTATGCACAACAAACCTTCAAAAAAATAAAATACATAAATATGCAACTCGATAAAAGAATTATCTCAAATTATCATGAGTTTATGTCCAAATGCATGGAATTCATAAGATTATTTGAGAAATTGTGAAAATAAAATTAAGAGTTTGAGATGAAGAAATTGATAGTGAATATGAGGTTTAAAGGATAGGGGATATCTTTGTAATTTGATACAATAAAAAGATTATTTTGGTAAATTAATTTAATTGAAGACTAAAATTGATTATAATAACTGTGTGAAGTCTGTTTTAAACAAAAGATCTAAATAATAGTACTTATGTTTTCGAAACGACAAGACATGTGTCAATTGCGATGTACGATGTGTTATTTTATGTAACTAATTATTAAAATTAATAAATATCAGTGTTTGAATAAATAGTTAAAATCCAAACATGATTAAATATAACACTAATACATATTTATTTCCTTTTTTTAGTATGAAAATTTTTGCAAAAGCATGCTATATATATATATATATACACACACACACACACACACACATATGTAACAACTCTATCTATTTATTTATATTATTAAAATATGCACATATTGTTTGTATTATTATTATTTTTAATTTGATCAAATATTATTAAACAATTAATATGAAACTGTTTTCAATTTAGAAGAATTGTTCTATTTAAAAGTGATGTTTTTTTAGATTTTTTTCTATGTAAAATATGAAGTGACTTGAGAAGATTTTTAGTAGGGTATGAAAGATAATTATATAATTAAATATTTTGATATGTTCTAAGATAGTTACTCTAAGGGTCACACACTTAATAATATAGTGTGTGTATATATATTTGGATTATCATATTTGTTTGTATACTTCATAAAATAAATGTTCAAACATACTGGGCCCAAAAAATACTCCTAACAACAAACTAGATCAAATCTTCAAGCCCAAACGAAAAGCCCTAGAAGCACTATTGAGCCCACTCAAAAATTATAATATATAAACAGAAAACCCTACCTCTTTCCGTTCGACCTTCATTAGCCGCTGCACACAGAGCAGAGCCCGAGAGGGAGCGCCCGCGCCTAACGATGAAATTCAATCCCCGAGTGTCCTCATCGCGGCGCAAGAGCCGAAAGGCTCACTTCTCGGCGCCTTCCAGCGTTCGCCGTGTTATAATGAGCGCGCCGCTCTCTGGTGACCTCAGAACCAAGCACAGCGTCCGGTCCATGCCTGTCCGAAAGGATGACGAAGTTCAGGTTGTACGTGGAACCTACAAGGGTCGCGAGGGAAAAGTAGTCCAGGTCTACCGTAAGAAATGGGTCATCCACGTGGAGCGGATCACCCGAGAGAAGGTAAACGGATCCACGGTCAACGTCGGCATTCACCCTTCGAAGGTTGTTATCACCAAGCTTCGCATAGATAAAGACCGTAAGTCGCTCTTAGATCGCAAGGCGAAGGGACGCGCCGCCGCAGATAAGGATAAGGGCACTAAGTTCACGGCTGAGGATATTATGCAAACCATCGATTGATAGTTGAATCAATTAAGTTTGTTTTCTATTTTATTCTGTTTTAATTATTGGATTTATCAGAGAGGATATGATTGTGGCGGACTTGTGTATGATTTTTGGTATTTTGATTGTCTCTGAAATTATGGATGGGTTCGTCAGAAATTTTATATTTTAGACTTACCAGTCCACGATTTAATTTTTGTTTCATGACTTTTTACACAGTAATAATTTACAATGTTCAATTTAGACTTGGGGTTCCATTGAAACATTTGGTGTCTCCATGGATACTTACTCCGTAATTTTTACGGGTATCATGTGTTGCATTAAGCTCAAATGCTAAATTGATGTTCAATTTACGAGCCTTCAAGCTATCGAAAAGTCCCGATGTGACTCGCACCTGGCCTGAACTACGGTAGGTGCTGTGCTATCAGGTTCCGGGTTCTGGTTCTTATGGCTTTTTTTGTTGGAGTTGAAAAAAATATTCAAATCATGATAATCATGGCTTTTTCTACGTTTGTTCTTGAACCATCCTTGTATATATATTAGTAAACATCATTTCAATATTATCTTGATGTATTTTTCTTGATTTTGGAGTTAATTTGAAGCTGGTGTTGTAAGGCTTGTGAAAAGGAAAAATGTTTCAGTTTTCGTGGCGTTGTACAAAGATGTGATTTGCGATGGCTGGCTCTGCCCATATTCCACATTCTGTGTGAGCGGATGCCCCATTACTTTTGTTCTACTTCTGATTGCCACTTTGAAGTCAAATACTGACCTGACGGAAGATTGTTATCAAGGTCTAGTATGCGTTTATTCTGGTAAACCCTTTCTATCAGATTCAAGAAACAGGACCTATTTGGTCATTATGCCCAATACTCGCACTAGGAATTAGACGTAGGGGGCAAAACGAAAATCTGGAAACTCAGAGCGAGTCCTATTATTTTTTTGTTAGAAATATGTGTGCGGGTGTGTAAACGCCAGTGACGACAGCGCCTTCTGCCCCTGCACCAAGCGGTCAGGAAAAATGAAATGGTGTAGACATGTCTACGGCAAATGCAAAGCGATCAAACCTGAGAAAAATAAACAAACTGGAAAACCGCACTATCCGATGCATGCATAGTGTTGACGGAAATTGGCAAAAACAAATACAACGTTTGCTCGATATGAGTAAAACTATAACTCAAAAATGAGTTCTACGTGTACCGAAGAACTCCAAAGAATATTCATATAAAATACCCTCGGCAAGAATCACAAAGGATGTAAATCTGTGAACAGTTTAATTCTGCAACTGATTATTCTGGGCTTCCTTAAAGCGCAACTCTAAGTAAAAGAAGCAGCGTGCTTTGGTAAGATGTACTCAAGGCTTTAGAGCCAATGATAAACCAAATCTTGGAGTTTTATCCAAAGACTTGGTGTCAAATTCACTGGATACAGTCACCAATGATTTTCGAATGAACTCGTGCTGCAAAACGGTCCCCACTATGCCATGATTGTTGAACTTCATTTTCACAAGAGTCAGGCTGTCAATGGCGTAGGATCCTCCAACAGCAAATGTATTCTCATTCGTTGAGAATTTTCTGGCAATCTCTCCCACAGCAGCACTCTTCTTCAACTGATCGATGTAGTGTACGTATGATGCCTTTATGGTGTCTCCTTTGTCGCTCCTATCAATAGATGAACAAGGGTCAAATCTTTCATCTTACAAGAAGATGAGAGCTCGATAACAAGAAAAACAAGAAATCGTGATTGTTTTTTAATCTTTAATGACTAGTATAAAAATGTTTGGACTTACAGAAGTATTGAAGCACAAGAATCGAGTTTTGTCAGAGAGATGCCAGCTGTGTATTTTATTAATTTACCAGAAGCGGCGTCATAACCAGCCTCAGCGCCCAAAGCAACCATGGGAGTACCAAGGTTCAATGAAACATCAATTGGAGGGGTCTGATTCATACCAACAGCTGCAGTGAGGGATGCATGAGGGTGGAAGTATTGAATTTCCAGCTGCAGAAGCAAAACATAAGAGCACGATAAAGAAGGTCAATGAGATTAAATTGTTCGGAAACTATACATGCATGCATCATGCATGTATTATACCTTTCCGGATTCATAATTGGGATATTTTAGGGTGGCGATGGTCCTTGATGAGGGGACGATATCAGAAAAAGTCAGAGTTGCTGCAATCTGTGAAAAGAAGAGGGATTTGTTAGATGAGTGACAATGGGATAAGCATGTTTCCCTGAGTTGAAGGTTCAAGAATCCAACATTTGATTCCGTGTCCACTCTGATATCAGCAAAGATATTTTTGTAATTGTATTGTGCTGCCACATCGCCAGAGGAGTAGCCTCCTCTATTCACAGTTGATGTAGTCAGGGCCTAAATTCAGGAAACACTAGTAAAAAAAAGTGCAGTATGAGGATAAAAATCAATAATAATAAACGGCGCCAGAAACAAAATACGTTTGTTAACTAAATTACGACAGTTTCCCAATAAACAAAGGGTAGATCCTCCTCTCAGATTCCAAGGTTGTCATTTGTATTGCCAGTGGTTGAGGATATTTTCAATCAAAATGTCAGTAATTACCTTAATTATGAAATAAATTAAGTTCTTCAATGGCCAAGAGTATGAAGTAAATGGCTTTTTAATCACAATTTACTGTTTAAGTTAATCTTCTGCGTATAAATATGCCCAGATTGGTAATTTTTTCATATACAGGCATGATAGTTCTCTTCACCTAGCACACAGTATATTTACTACAATTCCCCGCAATTTCATGTTCTTCCTTTTTATCTAAACTCTCTCATAAATTATTCACTTTAAAAATCCCCAAATAAGCGAGCAGATTGCTATAGATTGCCAACTGAAGACATCATACGACAGATATTATTGAGAAACTTGGAGCAGGCAATAAACATGAAATTAAAATAAAAACAAACTCTTATTTTTTTTTTTTACAAACTGATTGCTTTCTCTTTTCATAATGTATTGGGGAAACAGCAATTTCCAGGAGCTGATCATAAATTCAAAACAAGGAACCATTTAATAATTGACAGATAATATAACTGTGAAGAGCAGGCAGACCAGTACTAGTAGAGAGTATTCATTTATCGAAATTAATTCGTTTGCATCTTGAAATAACACAATGTGCAGATAAAAATTCATGATCTGTCTCCAAACTGAATAGCACCTGTTGTTTCCATCTTTGCTACATCCCATGACAGATTACAACAATTGACATGTAGAAACTTGCACTTAATAAACTAGAGAGCATGATCATGGTTGAAGTCTATGCAAGAAAGAGATTTGGAAAGAATAATGTCGATGATGAAAAAAAACATTTGGTAAAGTCCATATTCGCCGCAAAAGACAGAATTATTGAAGCTCATTAAACCAACGTCTACAAATGAACTACTAAAGCAACAGATGGAAAGCATAAAAAAATTCATTAGCAATCATACGAAGAAACAAAAAATAATAAACTGAATGCAATAGTTGCTGAGTAATTTAGACTACTAAATGCATATATCAAAAGCCGATCGACAAGAATCAACCATACAAAACTCTGGCATCTATACCATTGTAGAGCACAAATTCCAGAAATCACAAATAAAGCAGAATCACAAAATGGAAATTTATCAAATCACGACACGAATTTTCCTGAATAATCGAATAATAATAGAAACCACACACAAAAATATCACAGTATCCATACATACACCACAAATTTATGCGTTTGGAAAGAATAAGTGAAAAATCGCACCACTCCGGATTCAGTGCAGGTGGATACAGATAATTTGTGATCAGAAAGGTAGTCCTTCGTCAGCAGATCTACAAAAAAAAAAAACGAAAATTAAGTCACTCGAAAATATCTTTAAAATAAACAACGGAGGAAGGGGGTGCTGAATTATGATCGAAAAATAACCTTTGGCTTTCTTTCCAATTTCTGAGAAGATTCCCGGTCCCTTGCTCATTTTGAAGCTCAAAATTAGAGAAATAGAAACAGAACTGAACACGAAATGATGCAAACGAAATTGAAGAAATAATTGGAACTGTACGGTAATTGTTGGGAATTTATTCTCGTTGGATTGTTTGGACCGTTGATTTAAAATTCTGCGATCTGCTATTTGTAAAAGTTTAGCCATGTTCCCCAAAGTCGCGTTTCCTCGACATAATTTTCATTTCGAAAGCGGGATTCTCACGTGATTTCTTCCATGTTCTTATCGTGTGAGAATTTAAAAAAAAAATGAAATGATAAAATATTAAATTTATTTCATCATACGGCACCCCTAACACACAATAATATATCCTTTTAGGAGTGCACGAGGGGTGGATGGAGAAATATATATGACATAGATAATATGATAGGATAAACATGTGATATATAATATAAGAATAAGTTAAGAATAAATAAGATATATGATATTATATTTAATGTTTGGTATGATTTTAATAAGAGTGATTAAATTTATATATTATATTGTAATGACAAAATTAATCTTATCGTAATAAATTTTATAATTTCAAAGTTGTTGCTTGAGTTCGTATTTCTTATCTGTTCATGTGCTGACAATGTTTGCATGATTTATTCGTTTTTACCTATTTTAATATATNATTTTAATAAGAGTGATTAAATTTATATATTATATTGTAATGACAAAATTAATCTTATCGTAATAAATTTTATAATTTCAAAGTTGTTGCTTGAGTTCGTATTTCTTATCTGTTCATGTGCTGACAATGTTTGCATGATTTATTCGTTTTTACCTATTTTAATATATTATATAATATGATAATTGAACCCTTGATTTTATAAGTCAAGTCAAATATCAATTTTTAAGGTTAATCAAGTGATACTAATAATTTTATTGAGATTTATAAAAATCATTTATATAATTATCTCGAGTTCATTTATATAATTATCATATTATATAATATTTAAAAATAAATAAAAATATTTATTTGATTTTAATTTCTACCTAATAGCAGATATTTATAAAAATCATTTATAGGGTTTAGGATTTTTATATATTGAGGTCAATTAAGTCATTTATGGTGTTTTTTTATCATTAAATTAAAATTATCACATCTCATAAAAAGAATATTTTATCCTTGTATAAAATTATTTATCATAGGTCCATGATATTATCATTGACTTTCTAAAAAGGTACCAAACGTGGGATAAGAAGGATTATTTATCAATCTCTCTCTTATCCAGTGTATCAAACTATACCTTAATTTGATGAATAATCATGAGTTTGATTTTTTCAATCAACATTTTTCCATATGATTCTATCGCACATGATTTGCTAAGTACTATTTATTTGATTAACGTAGTTTTCATATTAATGTTTTTGCTTTGGAGTTATATCTAACGTGCATTGAAAGATAACGTCATCGTAATAATAATAATAATAATATTGATAATAAAATATTCCGAAATTAAACTTTTGGTTTATTAAACCCTCGATCACACAAGTTTGGCACACTCTAAAAAACTTTGTTTATTAGAACAATCGATATGTGATGTTTGAATTGTCGCACGATTTAAAATATTCGAGTTACACTATTAATACTAGCTATAAAAATACTTTCATTCATTTATATAAATTTATATTTATATATTCCAATAAATTAATAAATATAAATATCTAACGTTATTGCCGAAGGACTAAATAAATTTAACTTACAAATAAAAAATAGTTTATTTTTAATTAACTTAATATTTTTGGAAAATAAATCATGATATATTTGTTTCTACTAATATTTGATTAATTATTTTTAATTTTATTTTACGGGATAAATAAATTTGGAGCCAAAAGTATATGCGAAATATCGTCTATAGTGTGTTATACTTGACTATATATTTAAGTTTATTTAATAATTAATTTAATATGTAACATATCTCTTGTACTATTACTATCCCTTTTAATTATGTTTAAGAAATAAAAATGTAATCCAAAATTCTTTAAGCTAATTAGTTGAAGCAATATTGTTATTCAATTCGTTTTCATATTGATTTTTATCATAAAATAAATACCAAAAAATTTAATCTAATTTCGTTTGACATTTAGAGACGATCCTAAATTCATTTATATTTAGGTTTCATCAATTTGTATTAATTTGTGTAAATGCATCGATATCTTAAGGCCCAAAAAACATGTTTAGAGCGCATAATATAATACTAAATTAGTGAGTTTAGAGAAAATTCAAGAGTAATTCACTCCATAAGAACATTTTTTAAATCAAATATTTCTTTCAAAGTCAAATTTTTTTTTTAGATTGTATTTGAGTTAAATCATTTGAAATCTATGAATTTCGAATTAATTTTCATTGTTAAATAACCTCAAGAAAGGAAAATTAAATTCATCTATTATTTATTTAATTAATCACGATGGATTTCCAATGATTTGAATATTCTAATAATCTATGAATTATTTCAACCGTAAAATAAATAAGTATGAACATGAATTGAATTTATTCTCTTTAAGTTATTAAATAATAAAAATACATTTGAAATTAAACACAACTTTAAATTCACTGGCCACCATCGGGTCATGTACATTTCAATGTTTGAATTGGACGTTTTAGATGCGCTTTTCCCACACATGCAAAGTTTGCAAATAGTTGATGAACATTTATTTGTACATAGATAAATTAACCTCCTCAAAAAATGTAGGCTCTATGTGCCACACACACACACACACACACACACACACATTATTGAAGAACATTTATTTTACCAAAGGGACCGAAACACCACTTCTTGATCCCATTGTTCCTTAAAGAAAATATCTTTCTTAAACTACCTAGCTTAGTTAGTTGACAGCTCCGTGTCGTGAACTGCATCAGCAAAAGCATCCTCGTTTAGATGCGGACGTCCTAAGATGGCTTGGAGTAGCTCGTTGACAAGGAGTTGGCGTCAATGATATGATGTCATCATCTAGTTGATATTCTTGTGGCATGACTTCGTACAGCTGACGACATCTAATCTGTGATTTGATATTTTATCAATATATATCAAATAAATAGATTTTGTTTTTTTTAGTACTTATTTTTTGAACAATCTTTTTAACCCAATTCGAACAATTTTTTTAAAATTTTTTTAGATTTAAATAAAACTCGAACTCGAATATATCTATTTTGTGGAACCGCATAAGCATTAAGTAGCTTGCATTTGTTTTAAGGCAAAAATTTGTGTGACACGGTCTCACGGGTCGTATTTGTGAGACGGGTCTCTTATTTGGGTCATCCATGAAAAAGTATTACTTTTTATGCTAAGAGTATTACTTTTTATTGTGAATATGAGTAGGATTGACCTGTCTCACATATTAAAATCCGTGAGACGGTCTCACATAAGACCCACTTTTATTTTAAAAACAAATAGTATCTCTACTTTATTATAGCCATCTCCACCAAACTATTTTTTTTAATTACTAAAATAAAATAGTGGTTTCACCGTGTGTGGAACGTGTGAAGACCAATTAAAAGTAACGCGTTACACAACCATTAGTAAATTAATTTTTCTTTCTGTTAAAGAGAACTTTAATATACTTTACAACACGTTAAGAAACGCAGAGTCAACATGAAATTTCTCATCTTGAATCGCACTTTTCGTTCAACATTCCAAGAAAATAGGAGCACAACTGCTGCAAATTTCGTAAATCCCTTAACCACGCATTTCTAATTTCTCCTGCCAAGAAATCGGATCGAACAAATTTATCTCTATCATCGCTTCTTCTTCTTCTTTTTTTTTTTTTTTTTACTATTTACGGATTTTAGCAGAACATTCATGGGAAGTTTCTTTCAGGAAAATACCAGGAAATTTCTTGGGTGTGCCAGTTTCTTTTCGAATCAAATGATGCAGAGCTTCTTCCTTTGATGGGCCCCCCGATCTTTAATATATTCGAAATGAAACGAATATTTATAAAACGATAGAAGCTCTGAGCATCGAACACAAACTATAGTGCAAAATATTTTGGAATAATAACAAGGTAAGAGATAGCTCATTGAGGAGGGGAAAGATGGAAAGTTTATTGAGTGAGAAATGGGACGTCAAGCCGAAGCATGCGTCGGCGGAGACGTTGCAGCGCTGGAGGGATCTCTGTGGGCTGGTTAAGAACCCCAAGCGACGGTTCAGATTCACTGCTAATTTATCCAAGCGCCACGAGGCTGCTGCCATGCGCAAAACTAATCAGGTTTCCCTCCTCCTCCTCCTCCTCCTCCTGTTTTGTGATAACCACTATTTTTACGATGTGGCTTTGACTTTCAGCATTTTACCTTATTTTTATTTTTACATCTTTCTTAGATTTTTCCTTCTTCTTGATCTATGCACTAGATATATATTTTTATTTGAAGGAAGGATTTTGAATCAAGAACTCCTGATTGATCATGAATTAATGTCACCATCTTGAATATTGACTGATCTTTAAAATGTACGAGAATCTCAAATGTATATATAGACAATGAAAAATGGGATTACTCGCAGTCAATCTGTTCCTCTTCTCTTCGAAGTTCTTTTACTCTTCCTGTTGAGTCAAAAAAATTTCAGGTTGTTTCCAATACGTCTGTGATCATAATTTATACATAGGTTTGCAAAAGTGGCTGATTTTAGATATATCTCGTTGTATATATATATATGTCAGGAGAAGTTGAGAATTGCAGTCCTAGTCTCAAAAGCTGCCTTCCAATTCATACAAGGTGACTTTCCTGATAATTTGCTTAAACCGAGGTTTCTTGGTTCCATAAATTCTTAATCTGAACCTCTGTTGCTAAACTATACACAGGTGTGCAGCCGAGTGATTACACTGTACCTAAGGAAGTTGAAGCTGCTGGTTTTCAGATTTGTGCTGATGAAATAGGGTCCATAGTCGAAGGTCACGATGTTAAAAAGCTAAAGTTTTATGGGGGGGCACCTGGCCTTGCAGAAAAGCTCGCCACAAGCTCCACAGATGGGCTTTCTACTGATACTGAATCTCTTAGTCGAAGAGAACAGAGTTACGGCATCAATAAGTTCCAAGAAAGCGAAATTCGGAGCTTTTGGGTGTTTGTTTGGGAAGCCCTTCAAGATATGACTCTCATGATTCTTGGCGTATGCGCGTTTATTTCTTTGATAGTCGGCATTGCCACCGAGGGATGGCCTAAGGGAGCTCATGATGGACTCGGGATCGTTGCTAGTATCTTGCTGGTTGTCTTTGTAACAGCTACAAGTGATTATCGTCAGTCTTTGCAATTCAAGGATTTGGACAAGGAAAAGAAGAAAATTACCATCCAAGTTACAAGAAACGGGTACAGACAGAAGATGTCGATTTATGAGCTTCTTGCAGGTGATATTGTGCACCTTGCAATTGGCGATCAAGTCCCTGCAGATGGCCTTTTTCTGTCAGGATTCTCTGTTTTGATCGACGAATCTAGTCTGACTGGAGAAAGCGAGCCGGTTATGGTTAGTCCCGATAATCCATTTCTTCTCTCTGGAACCAAGGTCCAAGATGGCTCGTGCAAGATGCTTGTTACCACTGTTGGCATGAGAACTCAGTGGGGGAAGTTAATGGCAACGCTAAGTGAAGGAGGGGATGAGGAAACACCATTGCAAGTTAAATTAAATGGGGTGGCGACTATTATTGGAAAGATAGGCCTCTGTTTTGCTGTGGTGACATTTGCTGTTTTAGTCCAAAAAATGGTTGGCAGTAAATGGCACGAGGGAACAATGTTTCGCTGGTCTGGAGATGATGCTTTAGAGTTATTAGAATACTTTGCCATTGCAGTCACCATTGTCGTTGTAGCAGTTCCCGAGGGCCTCCCTCTAGCCGTGACGTTGAGCCTTGCTTTTGCCATGAAAAAAATGATGAACGATAAAGCTCTCGTACGAAACTTGGCTGCCTGTGAGACCATGGGGTCGGCCACAACCATATGTAGTGACAAGACCGGGACATTGACGACTAATCACATGACAGTGGTGAAATCATGCATTTGTATGGAGGTCAAGGATCTGAGCGAACCAAGAACTGCATCTGCTCTACGCTCTGAGCTCCCCGAAACCGTAGTTAAGACCCTGTTGCAGTCGATTTTCAACAATACTGGTGGAGAAGTGGTGGTTAACAAGCAAGGAAAACGAGAGATTTTGGGGACTCCAACTGAGACAGCCATCTTGGAGTTTGGACTGTCTCTTGGGGGCAATTTTCGGGAAGAAAGACAAGCGTATAAGTTAGTGAAAGTCGAACCATTTAACTCCACAAAGAAGAGGATGAGTGTTGTGTTGGAGCTTCCAGGACACGGCCTTAGAGCTCATACTAAAGGTGCTTCAGAGATTATTCTTGCTGCATGTGAAAAGGTGATTGATTCTAATGGTGAAGTTGTTCCCCTCGATGAAGCATCCATGTGTCATCTTAAAGAAATCATCGATCAGTTTGCTAGTGAGGCTCTGAGGACACTGTGTCTTGCCTACGTAGAACTTGCAAGCGGGTTCTCCCCGAATGATGCTATTCCAGCATCTGGTTATACTTGTATAGGGATTGTGGGAATCAAAGATCCTGTACGTCCCGGAGTTCGGGAATCTGTTGCACTTTGTCGTTCAGCTGGCGTGACTGTTCGGATGGTTACAGGAGACAACATCAACACTGCAAAAGCTATTGCGAGAGAGTGTGGGATACTGACTGATGATGGAATTGCCATTGAAGGTCCTGTTTTTCGCGAAAAAAGTATGGAGGAATTGCTTGAATTAATTCCCAAGATTCAGGTAACTAACGCATTTACTTCTGAAAATTACTAGTTTTTCCCCAACTAAGAAATATGAAATGTGCCCTCCAAATAAGGTCCCGTGAAACATGACAGACAGATACACACGCAGCTTTTAGCTTATGGTCATTTGCATGCATCTCAGGTTATGGCTCGGTCTTCGCCACTAGACAAGCACACATTGGTTAAGCACTTGAGAACAACATTTAATGAGGTCGTGGCAGTGACTGGTGATGGTACAAATGATGCTCCTGCACTACATGAAGCAGATATCGGACTTGCAATGGGAATTGCGGGAACTGAGGTGATTTTATAAAATGAAATGGATAAAATTAAGTGTCTTTTGTCCAATCAAGTTTTTTTTACATATATGCGATTAATTATTATAATGTGATGAAATCAGGTAGCAAAAGAGAGTGCAGATGTCATAATTTTGGATGATAATTTCTCCACAATTGTGACTGTAGCCAAATGGGGACGCTCAGTTTACGTTAACATACAGAAGTTCGTGCAGTTCCAGCTGACTGTTAATGTTGTTGCATTGGTCGTAAACTTCTCCTCTGCGTGCTTGACTGGTAACGAAGGCTTTTTAAGCAAATATAATATTCCATCATCGTGTACTTGGTGAAAGATCTTTTCTCTCATGCTTCGAAATGGCATTTTCAGGAACTGCTCCTCTGACCGCTGTTCAACTTCTGTGGGTAAATATGATTATGGACACATTAGGTGCACTCGCCCTGGCAACCGAGCCTCCTAGCGATGAACTGATGAAAAGGTCTCCTGTTGGAAGGAAGGGAAACTTCATTAGCGCTGTTATGTGGAGGAACATCCTAGGGCAATCTTTGTATCAGTTTTTGGTCATATGGTTTCTTCAAGCTTGTGGAAAGACAATATTCATGCTTCATAGTTGCCCTGATTCTGATTTGATCCTCAACACGATTATTTTCAACTCATTCGTTTTCTGTCAGGTATCTGTTTCTGGCTTAACATTTTCTTTAAACAGCTGTCCGTTAACATGTCCACAGATTCTTTATTGTGCTATATTCCTTCAACACATCTGGTTTGTTGCAGCTTTTCAATGAGGTGAACTCCAGAGAAATGGAGAAAATCAATGTGCTAGAAGGAATTCTGGATAACTATGTTTTTGTATCAGTTCTTGGATCTACAGTGCTATTCCAGTTCATAATCATTGAATACCTTGGCACGTTTGCGAACACAACTCCGCTTACTCTCATGCAATGGTTTTTCTGCATATTCTTTGGATTCCTGGGCATGCCGATTGCTGTAGGCTTGAAGAGAATTCCATTAGAGGGCTAATAAATGAATGCCGCAAAATTCTTGAACATGGCCCCTGTAGCCCAGGATTAACGGCAGGGACAGTAAGAAATCATATATGGTAATGAAACTCGAGAAGTTCCATACCCTTTTTGCGGGTTTTATAGAGTTCCCAGAGGAATCAAGTAAAGCCTGTAGCTAACCATTTCACGGAAGTAGTTAGTGTAGGTGAAGGGGAGTAGGGAAATGGTTCATTCTTATTACAATAGTCTGCGAGACAGTTAATTTCTTGGCCTTTTTGGCATGTGAACTGCCAAATGGTGTAGGTCTTTTATTTAAATCAACTGATTTCTCTTATTCTACGCAAGTATAATTTGGCATCTGTAGACGAAGAAGGAGATCAAAAAAGATCTGGATAGTAACGATTAAGCATTATATGTATTATCTATATATAGGTGATGATATAATATGACATAAATCACAGTAATCCACTTTTAGTGGATAAAAACTTGTATGTTGTTAGTAGTTATTAATACAATATTATTCGTTAATTTCTCGTTGTTGTTGTTGTTATTATTATTTTATGAATATTAATATTCGAAAGAAAAAAAAAAGAGAATAGTGAATTCGTAACCTGAAGGGGGGATTGCTGGTATTTCACTTACATTCATGGATCAATTATTGCTTTATTTACTGGAAAAAGGTTATCCGGTCCTCGTCTCGCTTTTGTCGCAGCCAATCAGTGATGTAGAACAAGGCGAATATGCTTAATTCTTTTAACGATACATCTTCTTTTTACTTCAGTATATCATAATTCACCATGACATGGAATTCAAGTTCAACTTGGCATATCATTCTTAAATTCAACCAAATCTTTTACGTTTCGGGATTTACATTGATCTGATATTATACCTAAAATATCAAGAATTACTTGTCCATAGAAATTCTATATCATGGCAAATCTTCGGGAGATTGTAAAATATCAAGAGTAGGTATCTTGTGAGACAATCTCACTGTGAGATGAATCAACTCTATCGATATTCACAATAAAAAGTAATATTCTTAACATAAAAAATAATACTTTTTCGTGGATGACCCAAATAAGAGATCAATCTCATAAAATACTACCCGTGAGACCGTCTCACATAAATTTTAGCAAATAACAATGACATGTGATATCATAGTTGCGTTATCATATATGAGAATTTCTTATGCTTATAAATAGGTCACCCAAGTAATTTTTTGAATTCACTTGTCTTTACATTATTTTTTGGTAGTACTTTATTTTATAACACGTTATCAAAACGAGTTAACTATCGTCGATAATTCTATTTGAAAGTATTATATAATTATATTCTTCTAAAAATCTCATCCGCTGCATGTTCCATAAAAGCTGCTTGTATTCGTTTTGGGTCCCCGATTTATTTGCGAGAACAAATATTACAATTTTAATTTCCTTTTCAAAGATTTGTAAAGAGGTGGATAAACGTATACATAGAAATCTATTGCTATCATGCCACATGAATTTCTTTTATTTTCAAATCGAAATCATGGTTACGTGGATATAGATGCTCATCATTATCACATATTAATTTGTTAAATCGATACTACCCACGCATGACCGTCTCATATATATTATTTCAACTCACATGGTATTAATGCTTATGAAGAATTATTTTACGTGCATTATTAAGTTTGCTTCTTAATGCTTATTAAAATTTTCTTTATTATTTATTATGGATATTATATGATTGTCAACATGTATTGTTTTATATTGATTTCATCATATTGATTATCTCCAAGTTTTAATTCTCCACGCGTGATATCTATGACAAAAATTATCTCTTTTGGATACTAGATATTGAAATACATATAGAAACTATGGGTTTTGAATATCCCAAAAGTTTTTTTTTACTCATGATTTGGATAAAACAGACAATATTGAACGTTCAACAAATTTGTTTAAATGATAATTGATCTTTCCAATAAATCATTGTCTACATCAACTTTTGAGAAATTGGTATACAAGATCGGAATGCAATGATTTAGAGATTTCAAATGATGCTTGCAACATAGAGAATTAATCCAAATTGTACTTTTTTTCTTTGTCTAAAATTTTTCCTACATAGTTTTTTGTGACAAGATTTTTAATGGGACGCTTAAGCAACAAAAAGATTTTTTATTTCACTACGTTTTTATCCAATTGAGTTTTCTGGTAATATTTTAATGAGGCATATCTGTCGGAGGGCATCCAAGAAGAAGTGTGTTGCAATATTATGGATATGAGATAATCAAATATTCGAGTAATCGAAAAAAATTGTAATCAAATATTCAGGAGATGGTAAAGAATCGTGATTATGTCAATTACTTGTGGAGTATGTATCTTGTGAGACGGTCTCACGAATCTTTATATGTGAGACGGGTCAACCCTACCGATATTTACAATAAAAAGTAACACTCTTAGTATAAAAAGTAATATTTTTTCATGGATGACTCAAATAAAAGATCCGTATCACAAAATACGATCCGTGAGACCGTATCATACAAGTTTTTGTCTTACTTGTGATATCATACTTACCATGTTTGATAATTTCTTGTACCTATAAATAGGTCACTCATCTAATCATTTTGATATATTGAATTTATTTGTGTTTGTATTATTCTTTGTTAGTTTTTACTTTATTTTATAATATATATGAAAGAATAAAAGGATTTTTCTATCTCATATGAGATTAAATTCGGCTTTTATTTTAAAATTGAAGTCAAGGTTGGTCCGTACGAGGTAGGTTTAATTATTTAAAACAAAACACGTCATGTGTGAGTATGTTGTCTATAATTTCATTTTTAATTATTTTCTCTAATAATTAAGTGTAACCGAGAGATGAACATGTATGGCAATTACGTAGGCATTTTAATAATTGTCAAAAACTTGTGTGAGACGGTCTCACAGGTCGTATTTTGTGATACGGATCTTTTATTTGGGTCATCCATGAAAAAGTATTACTTTTTATGTTAAGAGTATTACTTTTTATTGTGAATATCAGTAGGGTTGACCCGTCTCACAGATAAAGATTCGTGAGATCGTCTCACAAAAGACCTACTCTTAATAATTAAGTATGAATATTAAATGAAAAAAATATTTAATCTTTGAAATCCGATTCTTGAATTCTATAAATTTTATACTGTGTAAATCTTGAAATGCTATCAAAGAAAATCTCTATCAAATGGATAACAAAATGAACAAAAAATAATAATAATGCGTGCATGGAACTATGGAAGGGCTAGGGTGTAGGAAAAGGACTCCGCGCCCGCCAGAGTCAATCAGAAAACGACATTGGCAATTGTCGTATCTTGACATTAACTCACCAGACAATAAAATTGGATGTGAACAAGTACACATTTATCGATCTTCTCCTGATTTTATTACGAAAATCTGATCAGTAAATAATAAAAGCAAAGTGAAGGGAATTCAATAATGTTTGCGACTCGGGAGGGACTGCCAACTCACGTTGATTTCCCTACCCAAACCAATGAAAATCGTAAAGGATATAATTCAGATTATTTGAAAAGTTTTGGGTATATATATATATATATATGAGACGATTTCATGATGAATATATTAAACAAAAAGAGTTTTGATTTTTTGGTTTTAGACGATATGTTATCTTATCGAACTTTGTATTATGATACGGCTGACCTCATTTTCCAAATGAAAACGTGGGACCCTTTCACAACTAGCACAGAGTCTTGTACAGTTGTATGTATATATAAAATATTATGTACGAGTATAAAATAAAAGAAATTAATAAAGTGTTAGGTTATCAAGAATCTGAGCATACAGAATCCAACGGTTGAGGGACTTCAATCCGCGGAAACACGGAGCCGCTGCTATCGCCCAATACTTTGGAATCTAACCCAACCACGCAAGACTTAACTCGCACCAACTCAATTAACCGAACCCTAGTTAAACCTAATCTAAAGTCGAAGTATTTTTTTTAAAATCTTAATCAACTATTTTTTTTAAAAAAATACATTTTCATCTATATTTTAAATGCATTTGAAATATATTAAAATGCACTTAATTTACAAAATTTCCCCAAAGTCTGAACTTTAACCCCACTTTCCTCTTCTTCTATTCTCCACTTCTTCTCTTTATATATCCACCTTTCTTTATTCTTTTCAAACCTTAATCTTCATCTCTTTCTCTCTCATGCAGTTTCTGGTTCTTGTTTCTTAAGCATCTGGGTAGCACTTGAATTTGTAATATTAACAGATCTTCATGTGCTGTAATCAAGAGGAATAATCAGAAGAATTCCTTTTTTAGCTGGAGAGATGAGTTGCAATGGATGCCGGGTTCTTCGGAAGGGATGCAGTGAAACGTGTATTTTGAGGAATTGTTTGCAGTGGATTGAAAGCCCCGAATCACAAGGTCACGCCACCGTTTTTGTAGCCAAATTCTTCGGCCGCGCCGGCCTCATGTCCTTCATCTCCGCCGTCCCAGAAAATCAGAGACCTGGTGATTATTTTTTCAAATTTAGCATCTACTATTCTTGAGCTGACCATTTAAATTGAAACTAATATGATTAACTTGCGCAGCCCTCTTCCAGTCTCTGCTCTTTGAAGCTGCCGGAAGAACGGTAAACCCTGTAAACGGGGCGGTGGGGCTTCTCTGGACCGGGAACTGGCACGTTTGCCAGACGGCGGTTGAGACCGTTCTCCTTGGTGGCGCGTTGAAGCCGATCACGGAGTTCCTCGGCGGTGCGTCGGATCCCGGCGACTTGTCCGAGTGCACGAACATGTTCGATCTCCGAGATCCATCCCTGATGTCACGATCCAAGTTGCAGAAGCGCCGCCGTCCCCCGGAGGAGCCGGCCAGGATCATGCAGTTATCTGATCTTGATCTTAGTCTGACACCGGGTTTCCATGGCAAAAAGACGAGCCTTTTACCCGGGGCGCGGCGACTCGGGAGCCCATCAATGAATTCTGAAGAATCCATGACGACAACTTGTGGAGATCATCAAACTAAAAATGAAATAAAACTTTTAAACTTGTTCAATTAACTTGGTAACAAGAAAGGATGGATAAATCTTCTGTATCAGCCTCAACTCGTTGTTTAGCTCTTTTCCTGTATTAATGTTTCCGGGAATTTTATTCCGGCGAGGTACGGTAGCTCACGGGCGGCGCAAGATTTCCCACTTTTCCCTCGTAGTAATTATTGTCAAGGAAAAGAAGGGGAAAATGAAAGTTTTGCCTATGATTACTTTCTCCTCATCAATGTAATTTCTTGAATCGTCTCTAATGACTTGGACTTGAATTATTGGCATACTTTTTTGAGCATTCTGCCCTTTTTCCAGTGGTTCTCTTCTATTTCTTGATTTATATGCATGTCATTCTTTTACATGATAGTGATATTTTACTTCTAATTTATCTTGATTTATTCTTCTTGCACATGGGAGTGATGATATTTGCCGTGGCCTACGCCAAATATTAAATCTTATTATTAAACATCGTGAAAATAAATTTTTTTTGAATTGCACATTGAACATAGGAGTAATATGTTTATTGAAAGATCTTTTATCGTGTACAAGTATCGAATATGTTTAATTTATCGTCTACGTCATTGACTCAGTTATCGGTTTGCGTTCTGAACAAACATTAACGATGTTAGGGAACGAAGAAAGGAATCTCAAAACTCCAATCACATTGGAGTGAGGCCAGTTCCTACTTGCTTGGGGTCTAATTTGACTCAATTATATTCATTTAAATTGCGTGGCAGTAGGTCTTTTATCTAGCAGTCCAAATATAATTAAATTTCTTAAATCCAAAAATACCATCCTGAAATCTATACATAACTTGGTGATAGATAGTAATAAAGTATATATGTATCATCCGAACTTATCCAGATANAAAAAAAAAGTTTTTTTTTTTTTTTTTTTTTCTAATAGAGATAACAAGAAAGTTGTTGGACGTTTCTTGGAATATATTATGATTCTAAAAGGTTAAATATATGTATCAATGGGGCTGAGCGCTTCGTGGCTTTTATTAATAATGGGTGAGTAAATTTGGGGACCTTTCGGCGCATACAACAGCTAATTCTATGGGAGAGGCAAATAAATTGCTAGGATGGAATCGATTGGCCTTTGGAGTGTGCGAAGCGACGTAATATATATTTTATATAATATATCGTACGTAATAATTCACTTAATTGTTATTGTGTGGACCAACCAAAATTGTGTTATATAACTCTAAGAAGTCACGTTCTTTTGCCCAAAAAATAAAAAATATAATTTTAAAAACAAACAGGATAGCTGATGTATATAACTGGTCGCATCTTTAGAGTGATCCACATCCCACATTGATAAGATTTGAAACTATAGAAGCCTATTGTGCGCTCGTGTTTGTGAGATTATGTCCTAAAACTCTCAAAAGAGACACGAGTTGGAATTCAAATGATAGCAAAAACCCTTTCACCTTTATAAAACCATTGTCAATGTCAGGTAATGAAGAACGAAGATATAAGTCTGAAAACTTGTATACTATATTTAAAAATGTTTGTTTTTATAATTATTATCACATTTGCTTCATAATTGTAACGACTCAAAAAATATTTCTAATAAATTTTCAATAAACGCAATGAAATGCCCGTAGCTATCGCTACCTGAATTCTAGAAACATATCATCACTTCCTGCTCAAAATGTTGAGCATTATCTACGGAATTTACAGGTAGTGGAGAATTTGATAACATTGCCAATTTTGGGAGCACGTATATTGCTCGTTCATAATATATAGTTCAAAGGCAAATTAAATTGTTTTATTTTAGGGATAAAATGTAATGGTTTTTCAATGANGACTGCAAACATTGTATAATGTATACCGTATTTTTTTGTAGGGAATTGTATATTTTAATATTGAAACAAAGACAAGTGGAAAGTGTGAAGCGGGTTTCACCACCGCTCCTTTTCACTGAACTCGGCAAATCACGACAAATTTTCCAAGCTTCTTGGCAATAACTATTAAGTACTTCAATTTATTAAAAAAATTGTTTTTTACTATTCTAATATTAAATAAATCTTGAAAAAATGTGTCACTATTTTTTAATAAATTAAATAAAATAAAATATGAAATTAGTTTCTAAAGAGTAGAGGAGACTACTTAATAATAAACATCCTGTAACGTTTCTTCAACTCTATTTTTTTTAACTCATAGCTGCCCCTAAGTGGCACTGCCTATGCTTCTTGTTGATGATATGGAAATTGAATTGAATATATACTAAATTGTTTAATTGTTTTTTATTTTTGATTTCGATTAATATATATTAATACTTCGCCTAGACGGCCGATTTATACAAAACCTTTAGATACGTCGTCTTTGTAAAAATGAGACGGGGTGTGACCGTTAGTCACCTAAGGGGTCACAAGAGTACAGTTTTACAACATTGATCTGGATGTCGTGTATGCATTTGGAGCTGATTGTTGTTGTTTTTTTTTAATCCTCGTTGTATTTAAATATTTAGGAAGAAAAAGAGTGATACCATACATAAAAAGGAAATAAAATTGATGTAGGTTACTCTTGCTCACACACACGCACACACCCAATATTCAAGGTACTTAGAAAATGAGACAATTAAAATAAAGCTTTGCAAATAATGCAAATTGTCAAAGAAGTGGGGTCCCTCTTGTCTATTATAAAAACAGTGCTTATTTTAGTTTGATTCCATGAAATTTCTGTGATCATCTTGCAAGTTGCTAAGCAAGTTGGCGGTACAAAGTGTGGGCGAAAACGAAGGGTCTTGTGACGTTATCATCCATCCTCATAATTTTTTTCCCCTATTGCATGGTGGAGTTTTGAGATATATTCTGAAAATGTTTAAATAAAAGCTTTTAATTTTATGCTTTCAAATAATTAAATTAATTAAATTATATATACCTCCTCCCAGTATGGGCACTTAAAAACTTGTCTCGGACTTGGAGAGATATGGCCTGCCTTTGAAGGGATTTCAAGGTTGTTTAATATCGGTTTGTGCGTATGCCAAAATAATTGGATCAATGGTTCAAAAGATATCATAAAATAATATAAAAAACAAGTCAGAATTGAAGATGGCGACTCATTGTTAGGCTGTAAATAAATAGCATATTATTTCATCAGCTCAAGAATAAACGCCGACAGGAAGGGGTCAGCAACACATGAACTTCACGTGTCCTCCTATTTTTCAACATTATACGTATCTGTCCTCAAATTATCTCTGCTTTTTTAAGACAAATTAAAAACTAGAATATTTTATTGAAAAGAGATCGAGGGGGGAAAAAAGAATCTCAAGTAGTATTACGAATTATCTGGAATCCAATACCGACTCCAACTGCATCACTGAATATTATACAAATAAAACTGATGCGACCTGAGAAAAACCAAACCTACTTTATATTATCTTCCTATTCCAAATCTCCTTAAATAATTAGTACTTCATGGGTTGATGAGAGCTAGATTCTCATAGCGAGGTTCTTTAGTAGCGCTAACCCCAATAATTGGATGGGTGACAGGTACTAAGCGATACAATATGAGGATTTTGAGATTGAATTTCAGAACGTAGATGGATTTTTTAGATAAATCGATACAATATGAGGATTTTGAGATTGAATTTCAAAACGTAGATGGATTTTTTTAGATAAATCATTCTTTATCTTTTCGTATTAAGCGTATTAATTATGTCATTAATAGTTATATGAGTACTATGATATCATTTGAAACTATACATCTAGCTAGATGGAACTCGAAAACTATTATTAGATTTACATGTTGATTCGAGAGGAGAGGACAATCTTATGATTCATATAAATTGAGCGCTTTCAAATTAAACACGTTAACTGTGCTTATTGATTTCAGAGAATTCTTGAAATAATGCAATTTTGCTTTCACACATTGAACAAAAACACTTAGCTTATTTCAGCATGCTCACTCCCTATACATTTTCCACACGCCACTTATAAAATCAATGAAACCCAATTAAAACAATAACAATAATCGAACTCAGTTAAATCGTCCACAGTCAAACCGGATATTTCCATTCCTCCCGGTTTTGACTCCGACCCGGCCCAATTTAGTCATGGCCTGAATGAAAGCATCATTGAAGGCCTTAGAATTGGAGGCCCAAGTGTTAACAGTGGGTCTGGATCTCGAGTCAGTGAAAAGGACTTGGTCCGAAGTGAATAGGCCCATTCCATTCTGAAGATTTTTGTAGTATGCATTGTCGAATGCTGTTGGTGTCGTCGGATCCATGTCAATAGCAATCCTGGGATCAACGTTTCTGGGACACATTCCTTGCAACTGGGTCGCGTATAGCCGGTTCAGGGTTGGATCGATTGGGTGGGTTCGGTTGAAATTGAATATCCGGTTGGAAAATTTATTGCAGTGGGAAAATCCTAGTGTGTGGGCAGCTGCATGGGAAATTAAAATAAGCGGCACTGTAAATTAATTAAGTCTCAACAAATTGGAGTTTAAAGTTTAAACTCATTTAACACTCTATTGTACTTACTGTCTGCTATAAATGATCAAATAAGGCTAGATTTCCGATACATGTTCAGTCTAAATCTGGATCATTGATTGATTATTCTATTTTATTTTATAATTTATCCCATAAAATCAAATGATTCATCGCTCGATAAATTATATATATGTTGATATCTGTCAACCGGACCAAACTGTGTCTCAATATAACTTACATGTTCATGGGAAATTAACCAATCAGGTAAATCTGCAATATTTATTTCCGGAAAATGTTTGGTTCACACTAAGACTTACATTCTATATATATATATTACTGAAATTATTACCTGAGAGAGCAATCATGTCTCCCTGACTTAGGCTTCTGCTTGCAAACATGGAATTAAGCTGGTTCAGATTGAAAGTTGGCTGAGGCAAATTTCCATCAACACTTCTTGTAGATGAACTCAAACCATCCAATCTCCCCAACTCCACAGCATATGATGGCCCGCCAGCCTAAGTTTTACAAATTTCAGAACAAATTGTTTATTCATATATGCATCAGAATAAAAGTAGGCGAAAATTCAGAATATTATTGCATCTAAATGTATAAAAATTACACACAAAAAAATTGATTTACTATATATATGTCACAATAGTATTGTATATAACATCAGGAGTAGTAATAGTAATAGTGATAATAATAATAACAGTTTTTACGAACCAAGACAATGACGTCACGAGTGGCCAATGCAAGAATATCAGCACAAGATACCCTATTTCTGCATCTAGCAACTTTATCAACAGCAGCTTTGGCTTTGATAACCGTGTCAAATCCATCTCCGGCCAACGATAAATTGTCCGGATGATCCTTCTCAGCCGTATTCCCCGGCGTAGATGCTACAATAACCGATGCATCACACCCCTGAATATTCATATATACATGTATTAGATTTAAATGTTGTTGTACATCGAAACTTAAAGAAATAATTAATAGAAACATCTAATCAGATTCAGAGTACCGAAACAAAACAATCGTGGAAGAAGAGACGAAGGGTTGCGGGAACTGTAACAAATGTTTGCGTGAATTTGGCCGTCACAGCTGTTCTGACAATTCTCTCAACGTCAGGACAAGTGTTTGCATAGTAATTTAGTCTCAGCTGTGCTGAAATGGAGCTGGAGAATAAAACAAAACTCAGAGAAAGGGATAACAATAGCTTGATTAGAAACTTGGATCGATCCATCTGGTTTTTGAACAGTGGAAATTTAGAGAACTGCAAGATACTTATATAAAGGCCGCACTCATTGAAAATGGATCTTAGTAACAGACGTAGTCAAATTTGACATTTAGACGTACCGTATGTGTTTGCATGTTCGTTTTGTTTGATGTTAAACTTCATTAAATCACGACCGACTTACTTTATTTTGTTGCTTTTCTTATATCTTGAAATGCAATGTTTTAACAGTTCTACGCGTCGACTAACAGCGGTGTATTTCCCATTTAATGATAAAAGTAATATCTTGTTTGATTCTACTTCGTGGATATAGTCCAGTCCATATTCAATATGATCATGCGAGCTTCGAGTTATATAACATACGTGTCCCTAACATTTAAAAGAATTCGGATCATCAGATCTACGCCGTAGGATTCAATTTTCCCAAATAATAATAATTAATACCCAAAAAACAACAAGGGTTTCTCAAATTATTTATACATATTAATATAATATGAGTATTGTGAATAGATTTTTAGGTTGTGCGACCTTAATAAAAATATTCAACCCACACTTGGCAACGGACAACATTATGGAAAAAGCTTAGAGAAATGATTTTTAATATGAAAAGTATTTGTATAACCATTTGCTAAGTTTCTCCATTATGGTTATTTTCGGATCCAACCTCACTATATATAAATATGTTGGGTAAAAGAATTTATAATTATTTGTATATTATTTTTAGTTAAAAATTTTAATATTATTAAATATGATATAGTTATAATAACTTAATATAAATCATGAGTATCTGGATCATTGATTGCAAGTTGGGATTGGGTTAGAGGACCAAATCATAAGAATAAGCTGGCAATAGCAATTATGAGAGCCTACTCAATATTTTAAAAAGGTTGTTTCAGAATCAGTGGGAAACACGAATCTAGTCAGAGTAACAAATCGATATTTTATGTTTGATTGATTCAATTAGAAGTGCTGCATTATTCTTCGTGTATGCATGCCAGCTGAAATGTGATTTTTATTTATTTTTTTAAATTTGGTCTGGTACCAAAGTGGTAGCTACTAGCTTGATTAAACGACGAAATTTCTTAAATGTTACGCTAGACCAAATTAATTTAAAATATTACGTGCCTAATTTATGACATGCAATAACATATAATTATTTTCGGAAGGCATGCAGCATAATTTGCATTTTATGCGTTCGTGTAATAAACTGTCGAGCTAGTGGTTTATATATATTTCCCGGTCGATTGACCCAGAATTTGTGACAGCAAAAGCAAAATCTTGAGTTGAAGGCATGATAAAATTAATAAATTATCCCATTTGGTAAAGATCGAGTGAGCCATTCGCTTATGCTCGAGCATTATAAAATGTAAATTTTCATATTCATTTTTATATAAATGAATTTGACGTCAGTTCTTGGTAATTATAGGATATCTCAAGATTGTGCCAGATTATGATCATATAAAAACAACTGATTTTGCATTTGTATATTTATCAAAATAGGACAAAAATTATGTTTTGTTCTCATTGGCCCCTCTGTATTATTATAAATATGGTGTTTTTAATTTCTTTCTTTAAGTGTAGTATGGTATTTAGTGGCAAGGTCAAATTTCATTTTAACAAAATAAACGAACTAATGAAATTTGAACTAGTTAGTTCAGAAAGTGAGTTCTATGTCCTTTAGATTATTGCTTATCATGATTAAAGTTACAGATTAAGTTTTTTATGTTTGGATGATGGAATAAAGTTATTTTGTGGGTCTTTTTTTATGTTTTACAATATGAAAAAAGGTATATATAATTTGGATGCTTGGAGTATGTGTTGTTTTAATAGTTCTTGATACATATATTTTATTGTTGTTCTTATTTTTGATTCCTTATCATGTGTTTTGCTGACAAGGACTCTTGTTTGTCGTCGGTTGCTTCTGGTTGAAAGATGAAAACTGAATATTTTATGTATAGTTTAGTTTTGGTGTAAGATTTGAAGTAAATGGGTTGGGGATGAATGTTGTATTTGGTGCTGAAATAACAATATTTTAGTGTAAAATTTGCACCAAAATAGATTTTGTGGTTGGAGATGACAACCACTTCATCCTACAAATATGACGTCGTACTTACAAAAATTAAATAATCTCAATTGTATGCAGGGACGGAGCCACCCCAAAGTCTGGGGTGGGCTCCAGCCCAGGCTAGATTTTTGGGCCTATTAAAAAATATGGATTGAATTTTTTTTAAAAAAATTTTAGCCTTGTGTTTTGAATTTATTAAAAAATTTAGCCCATAGTCCATTCCCAAAACGCACCCGGCCCATAAACCTAATACTTAACTTCAGCCCAGTCTTAAATTAATTGTATGGTAAAATAACTAAAGAAAAAAGCCCGCACATCAGTATCCATGCAGAATATTTATAATTCTTTATTCTGACTGATTTTTGCTTTCATAATTCTCATTTAACAATCAATTATTTCCCACCTAATCAGATGGCGAAACAAAAAATAACAAAAATAAAGTCTACTAAACACCATCAACCTTGTTAAATTTCATAACTTTCCGTGGCAATTCTGCATTACAAAAAAGTTAAAACGAAATATACATAACAAATTTAGCATTAAAAACATAAAAGTAAACATTTTTCTTATTTGCAAAAAATAAAAATTCAATTCCATAACAAAGAAAATAAATTCATCATTAAAGGAAAAAGATCTCAATTAAAGAAATATACCCTAAAAAAATAGGCATCAACTTATTTGGATTGATCAATAAACATCAACAAAAAAATACAGAATACTTACAATGTCTATAGTAAAATAATAAATATGGACTATCAAAATGCAATAAAAAAGTATAATTTTCTAATTTACAAGTAATCAGCCCATTGAAACTTGCAAAATTAGTACAATAATTCAAATAAAAAGAATACTACAATAATCCACAATTCTCATATTCATTCTGAACAAATAAATCCTAAAATTGGACAAAAAATTTGCAAACAAAAAATCCACAGTTGCATACAATGTTACAACAACTGTATTCACTCACAAGCATATGCACAAACAAGTATGACTTCATTGTGAAACAATACCATGTACATATTGAGGTCTGAGATACAAAAACTTAACTTAATTCATCATACTTTTTTCTCGTTTTCATAGGGTTTTTGATTTTGATTTTCAAACACCTTCACTTCTCCACTTAAAGGTTCCGCTACCCGTTATCATTATCGTCATCGATGTTCTTCAGCAAGATCGATTTCTTGGGTAGTATTAGATGGGCAATTGAGAATGGAGGAAAGAATATGTTTTTTTTTTTTAATTTCTAATTCTTATTATATTTTTAATATATTACTTTAAAATTTTAATATAAAAATTACCTATGGCTTTTAATATATACATTATAGTTTCTATTTTTTAATATGGAATTTTACCTAAAAAAATTAAGATATATCGGTACAAAATATTTAAGAAAAAAATAATCAAAATTCCACCTATCTCACCAATATTTTCTGAAAAGCCGGTGTAGAAAAATCAACAAATTTAATTATTGTAAACTTTCTAATTTTCGCGTATGTAGGATATTGTATTCAATTATTTTTATTTGAAATTTATTCCGAAATTTTTTTAATAGAAAATGAAACCGTAGGCTTTTTTTGTTCTCTAAGAATTGGCAAAGCAACATAAAACTACTATTACAAGTTTACAACATGAAAATCTATCTAGCAATATGGAAAGAAACTAAAGTTTATTTTCAAAAATACTCCTGTGGATTGTAATTTTCAAGATTTCAGTAATTGAGTTTCTCTTTACAACCCACTGTTTTTCATCTTAAAGTCCTCGTATATTTTCTCCAATGAATTTTTACTAATAAAATCTATCTAGCAATAGGCATTGTTTTGGCGAGTATATTGTTATTTTAAATTTTTTTATAAAGACAAAGTAATAATTAAATATTTGCTATATCGAATGATACTTTTTTTTTTTTGGGTTTTTCATTTAAAAAAGAGACTTAAAAACATGCAATACGTGCAACCAGATACTAGTTATATTTATACATCAGAATTGCTCACCAAGAAAAAACACAAACAGTTGTCGATAAATCAATCAATGAAAATATTTTAATCAGACATGTTTTACACAAATCAATTTAGATGTGCTCGCCTCTACGCTACTATTTTATACAAATATCACTCAGAAAATGGATTCAATCCATGTCCTCTCCACAAGTTCAAAGCCACAAGCATTCAGAAAACAAAAACACACATAGTTCCTTCACTTACTATGGTAAAATTCAAAGTTTCAAGATATCGAGTGGCGCCTGTCTCTGCTCGATTTCGTCCTGATTTTCGGACTTTGCATGTTTCCAATATCAGCACGAATAAATCTGCTAAGTTTTCTTGACACCGAACTTATGAATGATTTCCGGGACTCATGTGTTTTCTGTGTAGTCGAAGTTGTGCGAGAGATTGCTAATGGACTAGCAGGAACAGACAATGTAGTTGAAGATTTCTCGAAGTCTTCCAATCTCATTTTCATCTTCGCCAACTCGAGTTTCAGGCCTTGATTTTCCCGCTGGAGATTCGACATCGAAGAATCATCTGGAACAGGGTTAAGGTCTGTGGAGTAAGAATTCTGGGTGTTGGTGCTGCCATCCATGACTTCTTTGAGCCGTTGTTGCTCGTAGTAAAGGACTTGGACTACAGTTTGAACCGGGAGCCTATCGTTTTTAGCTGCATGTTCGCAAGCTTCGCGAGATAGCTTTTGACAATCCATTGAACTGCATATTCTCTTTTTGTCAACGTCACTTAACGAGGGGTGCGCCTGGAAATTACAACGAAACAACACAGATGAAGCTGATGCCACAACAAAGTATGTTTGCCTAGAAAAACGGTGTAAGAGTCTTGTAGTTCTATTTATTCGGGTATGAATTCAAGTCGGAGCTAGTTAGGACCCAGTCATCGCAAAGCCTCTGCCCAAACAATGTATAGTTTTATAATTTGACATGTCCTCCCGTGTGAAACCAGCCGAGACCTAGAAGATGTTATCAATGTTGTTTGGCAACAGATGTTAAAAATTAACTTAATCAAATATGAAAGTGAATTGCGCCTGAACTTGTGGCCCTCAGTTTCTAATGTCATGTTAGATAGATTGAACTCTGAGATAAATGTTAACTGACAAATTTTATGATTGTGCCAGATTTATAAAGAACGTGCAAACCTTCAAGTAAATGTCTATGGCTCTATACATTCCATCATCTGTGATTCTGGTTTGTCCAGGAATAAGTTCGGAAAGATTGATGAACTTGGCAACCGATAAATTGCGGTCACATGCTATTTCTTGAAGGTAATTCTCCATTAATCTTGCAACCATTTCCTTCTCATGCGACGAAGGGGAAATATAATCTTTATCTTCAATACAAACCTCTCTGTTTTCCTCTGCTTCACAGCAGAAAAAATTCATCATGACCCGCTGCACAGTCTCAATATCGAACAACGTTTCCCCTGCGATATAATAAGAAGGAATCAATAGGTCATCTATCTCAGCTTTTCCGAGTTGTGAAGCCATTCTCTTCTCCAAATCAAGCCTGCAAGCCACCGTTGTTTCTAAATATATCGCAGCACGAAGAAGCATAGAAATGAAGCTAACAGAAATTACATCTTTCTCTCTTGGAAGAAGGCCGACTATGGTTTCTAAAACGACCCTTTTCTCGTGTTCTTGTTTTACGTCACTATTCTTCCTATCTTTGGAATATATCTCCTGAAATTTCAAGAAAAAAATGGTCACACTTGTGATTCATTAAGCATAACATACAATTCAATTTACGGAACAAGACCTCACCAAATCTCGAAGGGATTTCTGCACATACAGCATTAGTATCGCGCCCAGAGCAAGTTTGTTGAATCCCCTGGCCACCATGGCAACAAGGACCCGTTGAAAAAGGTCGATTCGCAGAACGATCAAATCCTCAGCCCACCAATCAAGAACAGGTTTCGAGTCATCCAAACCGTTTTCGGCTCTAAAATTTTCAACAAACTGGCCATCTTTACAGGCTGCAAAAGCTATCGTATCTATGCATCTGTTCACTAATTTAACTTCCTCTGCCATAGGCAAAAGCGTCTCGCAAGAATATAAAATGTACACCGCTCCAGCAAGACTCGTGAGCGCGACCTCATTCACATACGCTTCGGTCCGGCCTACTAAATTCCCTACCGCGTAATCTTCTGTCATCTCAAGAAACTCAGCCACGCATCTCAGCGCGGCGATGTTAGCTGTGTTGATTTCGAAGTTTATTCCGTAACAAAACTTCGCGGCAAATTCGAATCCATCGGCTCCACCTGGAATATCAGGGATTTCGATTACCGAAAGGTCCGCATCCGTGGATTCTGAAGCTAGCTGCCTTATGTATCCACATTTTGAGACCAAAGGGAACTATAAAATAAATCAAGAAAATTTAGCTTTCACCATTATCATTATATATTTAATTTGGATATACACAAAATATTTGATTCTACCATATGCAATGAAAAGGAAGTTCCTGCAACAATAACAGTAACATCGCTGGGAATTTCCTGGGAAAAGATCCTGTTTAACATGAAAAAATAAGAAGTTTTTTAACACAAAATCTTCTTCTATCCAGAAATTAAGAACATTTATCCGATGTTGGAACGAAGAAAAGGATAACTAGTTACCATTCACCTGTCCTCTTCATGGTAGAAGAAAGAAGATCCTTTTTATGGCAGATGTACTTTCGGTCTGCCACTGTCAAGACTCGAGAATCTCCANTTTCATGAATAACCCAAATAAGAGATCCGTCTCACAAAATACGACTTGTGAGATCGTCTCACACAAGTTTTTGTTATCATGTCCAATAAATTATGGACATCTCATCCATGATCACAAATAATTTATTCTCCATGTCATTCTTTCGTTTAAAAAAGAAAGATACGCACATTAAATTAATCAAGTGGGAAAATTAAAATTGTCATTAAGGATATTTAAGAAACATGTTTTTAGTATAATTAATATAATGTTATTGGTTTATTTTTATAATTGTGCATATGATGATTGATGATAGTATACGATAATTCAATAGAGTAATTAAAATTAGTCCGTATGCAATAAAAAAATATAAGTATGAAACTAGATATTCATGTATCAATTTATTATTTATCAAGAAACGGAAATTTTTATTCTAAAAGTAAGAAGGAAAAAAAATATTTTTTATTAAATATAATGAAAACTTTAAGAGGAAGAAATAATTTGTTTAATTCTTAATATATCTTTAAACTTTATAAAATTATTTCAAAATAGATTTCTCAAAAATGATTTCATTCTGAACCCCTTCAAAATTCCGTCCAATCTTGCACGGAAAAAATGTACCCTGTCAAGAGTTGCATAATGAATTTTTAACTGCCCAAAATCATATAATTGTATATTTAAGAAAATAAATTGATCTATTTATTGAAAACAATTCTTACATATTCGTAGATTTATTTAATTATCTCATAAATCAACTTACACATTCAATAAACATGTATCCGAATAATTATATTTATATACATAGGGAAACAAATAAAAATGTGGATAGCAGATATATAGAAGATTTGAATAGTGTGTGGTTGGAGAAATATGGGAATTAAATGCATGAATGGCTATCATCCACAAAAAGAAATGCAACGAAATGAATGTTCGAGTTAATTGAATATGTGAATGTTTAATTGATTGTAAATTTAGATTCTTCTATCAATATTTTTTCGGACCAACATGCACAATATATGTCTTACCTAATATATATCGAAAAATAACGATAACGTATTTTATCGTAGCCAGAAATAAAATATCAAAGAACAATAAGTTGTATATACAGAACAACAATTTTGAGTGCACGTCTGAATCACTTTTTCATGAATCGTGCGTCTGTGACACAAAGCATTATCCACTCCTAATTGAACTATTTTTTTTTTTAAAAAAAGGAAGAAATAGGGGGGAAAAACGGGTCTCATAGTGTGAAGATATATTTTTAATTTGAAAATTAAATTACTTGAAAATAATAATTATTTTGAAACAATAAAAATTCTTGAAACTTGTCACGAGTGGTGATTGATAGGACCTGTTTCTAAATTAACTTTTATCAAATAATGGAAGTGATGGGAACCCACCAAAAATAATAAATAAAAGAAATTATATCTCATAAATATTCCCATTCGCTTGCGTAATAATTAGATCACAACATTGATATTAATATTTAATAAGGTTTGGTAATAAAAAACATTCAATGAGTTGGATGAGAAATATAGATATGGTTATACACGTGTCGTATTTTGTGAGACGGATATTTTATTTGGGTCATTCATGAAAAAATATTACTCTTTATGCTAAGAGTATTGCTTTTTATTGTGAATAATGGTAGAGTTGATTCGTCTCACAGATAAAGATTCATGAGATCGTCTCAGAAGAGACCTATTATTTTTATTTATGATTGATCGAGATTTGGATATGGGGATCCCCGACATTCCATGTTCTATTAAATATTTATACTGTTAAAACATGTATTTCCGTGGCCATCTGTTGTTTGCTTTGAAGCCAAAAAAACAAGATAAAATAAAAGTGAATTAATTTATACATAATTTAAAGGGAAAAAGAAATATAGAGTGAGCCAGCCTCCCTCTTTGATTTAGATGATTGGGATGGATAGCCTCAACTGTCATTCTCCATTCCCTTCTCATTTAGATTTTTCTTTTAAGAAAGTTTCACAAATTTTCTTTTGTTTTTTTCCTCAAATTTTTTTTTTGGGGGGCAAAAAATATAATCTTATTTTATTTCATGTTTACAGCACTTTTAGGGTTGAAAAAATTACATAAATGGCTCGGGACTTTTGCTAAACTATGTGGCTAACGATGAGTCATATCACTTAAAATCCAGGGATATTTGAACAAGCAAATTAAACTGCTACGGATCTAACTAAAAATTCTTTTCTATACTGCATTTAACTATTATCAATCAAAGTAAAATAAAGCTAAGTTTATTCAGCTCTACACTTAAGACGTTGTCGTAACGTTCATAGTATTGACTCTCCTTATAGTTATTTATCTAAGGACGTATTGGGATTGGAATAGAGTCTCGAGGAAGATGATGAATATATTCTGTAAAAAACAAAATTCTTAAAAAGTAAGTTGTTTGAATAGTTTTTAGGCTATTAAAACTAGTATCTTTGAACAAAAAGTTTATTGGACCACTAAAAGTGAAATTGCGGAAATAGACCAATATTGCTAGTGATAAATACATATTTAAAAGATCAGCTCAATAAGTACCAACATCTACAAAAGATAAATAACTGAAAGTAAATGCATAATGTAAATGACACAAGGATTTTTATGGATGTTCAGAAACTCAAGCTCCTACGACACTCATTCTTCTACTTAAAAATATTTTCATTAAAAGACTTTGTTTTTACAACGTCTTGTAACAACTAAATTAAAATTGGACTTATCAACTGTCTAAATCGAAACTCTTTACAAGTCTCACTATTAAGAATCCTATATTCACCAGACACTTAGAAACAAAAGTCATAGATAGCTTGTAAAGACTTGAGTTGGTGAAGTAGCAGAATGATGATCGTTAGAAAATTTGATACAAAATGTTCAGCATGTGTTTAGTGAGCGGCTTGAAAATATAAAGTTTTAAGAGTGTTCAAATTTTTTTAAGATGCAGATAAGATAACACACGAGTTGTTACAATGCCCGACATAATGACTATTTCTCTATCAGCATCGTACACTGCAATAAACGTCATTTAATGTTCTCTTTACTTTTTCGACTTTAGCTTGAATACACTCTGAAAAGCAATTTGATTTTTAAGCATACTAGGAAACTTCCTGTCACATTGGAAGTTGGTGTAATACTGCAGTTTTATACCAAAATAGGTATTTTCAAAACGCTTGGAAAACAAGTATCTACTTTACTTTGCATATTTCTGACCGACGGTTGGATAGCAACAGTCTACATTGAATGTTTATTTAAAAGCTAGTTCTGGTCAGAACTTTGAGTGATCCGCAACTTGGAAATATTAAATAGCTTGAGTTGTCTAACTTCCTCATTAGTGATCGAAGATCTGAAATTACAAAACAATATAGTGGTTGGTTTCCTCTTTCCTGTAACAGCTCGATGTTGTTATTTTGTCGATCAACAAAACTAAGAGTAAAAGAAATATTCTAATCTAACAAGATGTAAACAGACCAAGTCGCCCACGAGATTTTCGAAGCTCGGGTCGATAAAAAACCCGTTCGAGATTGTTCGTTAAGCATATCGACCTGAGCACGAGCTTAAAGATAATTGGCTCGTGAGTAAGCTCTCGCTCACGAGCTGTTCGCGAGTTTGATCTCGATCTCGGCTAGTTTTTTGAGCATGTGTTATAGTCCAACATTGTTAATTTATTGAAATGTAAGATATTGAAATCCTAGAAAATGATAACCATACACTCCTTTAAATTATCATATATTGTTGGTTTTTTGGCTAAAAATACTCGACGAACTCTAAAATGATCTTGTAAACGAGTCCGCTTCACGAGCTGAGCTCGCAGCATGCTCGTTAAACACGATAAACAAGCTATTAATGAACCGAACTCAAGCTATTCGCGAGCTTATCAATTTTTAAATGAGCCGAGCTTAATAATAAAAGCTCGAGCCAATCCTAAGCTAATATATATCCTAAACGAGTTGAGCTCGAATCTAATATTGTTCTGTTTCGTAATTAAATCAAGCCATGAGATATTGCTCAGAGTGTAATAAAACTAAACGAAATGAACTTAATGGCTTTTAATTGATGATTTTTTCTATCAAAAGAAAAAATAAAAGAAAGGAAAATTAATATTATGTTTCGTTGCTTTTTTTAAAAAATAAATATGATTATTTGTGATGTATGATTGTTCACAACTCGATGAGGTCAATTTAGGGTGGGCGCGAGTTGGATTTTGTTAGATTTGAGTGGTTATAAACTTATTATCGGGTGCCAAGCATCCCATTATTTAACAAATATTGTAATGACATAATTTATAAGAAAAAATATATAAATAGGAATGCCTTCAAAATATATAATATAAATGACCTATTATAATTTAAAATAATGTGTGAGAACGTAATTTGATACGAAAAAAGTGTGCTTTAATTGTATAAATTTTTTCCTCGATTTGAAGACGCGAGAAAATTAAATTGTTGGTAGAAATATAAAAATGATATATAAATAATTTAATCATTTAATATATATGTATATAAGGAAAAAAAAGTACCTTTATAAGACATTAAATATGTTATTTGAATATTATTTAATTCATGAGCTACAAGAGACAATTTTATAACATTTGATTATATTTATTTATACTAATATGTTTATTAATAATCATGAAAATAATGGATATTTGATAATATATTTTAATATGGCTTCTCTCTTAGTATATCGAGAATTTTCACCTTTTTTCTTACGTTTCCTAAAGATTTTCAAGGCGCTTGATCGCCAGTTGTAACTTCCAAATCCATTTGAAACCAAGATGTACAAAGGCACGTTCGATTCTCTTCTTGATAAAATGGCACAACGCATGGTCGAACTGGACTTGACAAAGCCGAGCCAACCAGCTTGATTGAGTCGAACTGGACTTGACAAAGCCGAGCCAACCAGCTTGATATCAATCTTCCAATTTTATGTATCTAATTATATATAAGATAAGAAGGCAACAGAAGATGGAACACTCTCCTTTTACATTTCATCAACTACGAATGTGGTGTCGGTGCTATATATCTATATAAAAAAATGAAAATAATTGCAATAAATACAAATATTATAATTGGTTAATTTTAAGGCTATTGACCACAAAATCGATATGAAAATAGAAAGATATTGAAAATAAATAGTCTATCCTGAATCATGTGACTATATATATATATATATATATTTTTATCATCCCTGTAAGATGGAGTTGTCGGAGAGAACCATAATCCATGTAGTCGTAGACGACATAGAGGTTTGGTTATTTAGTTATTTAGATCTATCGTGTATTATCGATGAATTTATAATGCCAATTCGATATGGTTGTATAACTATTTAAGTTTGAATTTTTCTTAATATTTCGACATAAGATATTGTAATTTAACACAAAATAAAAAGAGCGATGTTTATACTCCAAAAATTAGTTATCCTACTTCACTTGATTTATTTAATTTTATGACATATAAATTTTCCCCTGTTTAATTTAATTGCTACTCTTTTTTATTTGACTAAAATGACCTCTTATAATTATACTAGCCATTGACTTGTACAAGTCAATTTCCAAAGTTGTAGTTACACGATTTTTAATTGGGTTATTTGCGTTCTTCTTTTTTATATTTATGTATTTTACATTCAACTTTTTTTTATCCAGTGTAAAAATAATAACGAGTTTGGTTTCATATATATAAATGTAGAGATTGTTAATGTAAAATTTTCATTTTTAATTATACTTTTATTCAAAAGTTACAGTTTAAATTCAACTTAATTAATTGTTTGTGTGGGATAAAGTAATAAACTTGAGTATTTGTAAAATATTATGATTTTGTAGAACAAATTAAATTTGTAGATTAAATCAGGAGTAATGTTTGAAAATAAAAGTGAAAAGTTGAAATTTATAAATGAAGAGTATCTGATAAATAAATAATTTTAATATTATATTTTTACCATAATAATTTTTTAAAAAGCATAATCAACATCTCATCAGTTTTTGGATTTTAATTAAATAAAACAAAAGCTAACGTATAATCTGTGTTAGGAACACACTAAATTTATTATTTTTAAGTCAAAAGCCAAGAATCACTTTTAAAATAGTGAGTACAAACACTCCCTTAAATTAAACTTTGACAACTACATTAGCATGCTAAATAAAAAGTGGAAGAATTAGTCCACTTTATGAACAACAAGAAGTAGTTTTATTTTTAAAATTTGTTTTGTGTAAGATGTTTAATTTGAAAAAAATTTCTCATTTGAATTGCTTTTCTCAAACTATTTTTCCATAATTTAATATGTACAATATTGATATTCTTATTGAATTATAAAAATAAAAAGAAATACTATGTTTAACAATAAATTAATTATTTCATATTAGAAATTATAATACAAAAGTTAATATTTTTAATATTATATTATTATAACATATATAAGATTCAATAATTAATTATAATCAAAATATGCATCTATAATTAATGCTACTTTTCGTATGCATTAATTTCCTTTATATCAGTATATATTAATATGTTGTGATTAGGCATGGTAGTACCCTCGTATTATATTTAATGGTCCATTTGAGCACGTTTTTATGAATTTCATATGTTAAAATAAATTTTGAATCCTTAGTTTGCATGAACTGAACCTATATCTTTCAGAAAGATAATTAATTTTGCTTTTACGAATATTATAAACAAATTAAATTCAAACATTTAAATAGTTAATTAATATATATTTTATATTATTTGAGATTTTGCACCGACGGACTCCAAGAATATTCGCTACCTCAGCACTCGCATATATATTATATAGATTAAATTTAGAATATTTTAATAATGAAACCCAACGACTGTTTTCACCTAATTTTGGTAAAATTTGTACATTTAATAAAACTATTTTTACCATGGAATTTAAAGATTAGGAGAAGAGAGTCGTCCTCGTACAACTCCCGCACACCGCGAAACACTAACGAATCCTAAACGAGACGTAACTCTGCCTCTTCAAGAAGAGAATATCCTCTCATAAATCCACTCAAACTCTTAATACTACATAATATTAAACAAAAAATTAAAAAAAACTCAACGTAAGACCAGCTCCAAGATTTCTCTCTACTTTCAAGGATCACTTGTTTCGGTCTTTTGGTACTATCCCCATGGATTTGGTGCAGCTTTTACTATTATTCGTCGTGGGCTTCTCTGTACTGGTGTTTTTTATCATCAACACTCTCGAATCAATTCAAGATGACGGGAAAAATAGCGACGACGTAGAACAAAAAAGTAGTTTGCTTTGTCATTCTTATAACAAAATTGGAGCTGGGTCTTGCACAGTGGAAGAGAGTGACGATCGAGAAGAGGTGAAAGGCGGCGGTGCTGTTGACGACGGTGAAAAACTTGAAGTTTCTGGAATTTTTGAAAGGGTGGGTTCCGAAGAAATAGAAGAACTTGCAGAAGCAGAAAGTTATGGAGTTTCAAGCTCTGAAAAATCAAATTTTTTCAGTGCGGCGTTGGGTATTAATGGAAACAACAAAGGTGAAATCTTGAGTTGTAATATGGATATCAATGAGGAAGATGATGAAGTTGCCAAGGGTGATTTTGAAGATTGGGAGGGAATAGAGAGAACTGAATTAGATAAGACTTTTGGTAAAGCTGTGGTTTTTGTTAATTCTAAGAATAATGCTGATCGCGTAAATGGAGATGTGAAATTGCAGTTACATGGGCTTCAAAGAATTGCACTTGAAGGGGTTTGTTATGGATCACAACCTATGGCATTGAAGGTTTCTGCTAGAGCCAAGTGGTATGCTGTTTAAATTTTCAAGAAAATTTCTTATTTGGATCCTTCGGTTTGATATTTGAAACTTGGTTGTCTTAACTTTATGTAATGTATATGCAGGGGACATTAAATTGTTCTTAAATTTGTTTTTGAACTCGTATTTTAACGTGAAACTAAAGATCAAACATGTCGGATTGATGTAGAATATCTTTATTCAAGAAAAGTGAGTAGTTGGGTACTCAATGCTCAGGCAGAGATGGTTCATGAGGGTTTGCTGGGTAGATTGAAATTGTTGTCACGGTCAAGTTAATGCGCTAGTAAGAAAGGAGCTTTTGAACGTTTTATAAAGTGTGATATACGATTGTATTGTATCCTTTGTAGAGGTTTTAATGGGATTCTTGGTCTACCGTACTACAGAAATCTGGTTCTCATTTAGTGGTTATATGTTTAATAGGAGCCTAAGGCTTTAAAGTGAATTGACTAATGAAATAATTCGTAATGTGACAGGAACGCCTGGCAGAAGCTAGGTAACATGAGCAGAGAAACGGCGATGGAGAAGTATATCAACATTTTATCCGAACAAGTTCCTGAGTGGAAGGTGGATGAGATTGTCGCTATTTAAAATCACCTTATACTCACATTCAATGACCTCTTATTATTTTAGTGTTTTTTTTACTACTATGATATCAATGTTCTGAAATTTCTCTATGATAGGGTGAAGGTACCGAATATACACAAGATTTAAGTAACTTCTGTGGATGAAAGAGATCGTCTCAGCCTGATAAATATGAAGTTTGATCTTATATTTAAGGTACATTATTCGATCTCTTGAGCGCATAAGGTTTTGCTTAAAAAAGGATGTATATGAGGGTCCGATTACTGAACTATTTGATGGGATGTGGAAAAAATGATGCAGTAGGTGAACAAGTGATATCTCTTTGAATCTTGATATATTGTTAGGGGAAAAGAACCATGTTCTGCGTTGGTCTAAAATCACGACCTTAATTCTGCCATCCAACCCCCTGACAAAACCTAAAGGAAAAAGGGCAAAAGAGGGGGAAAAAGGGAAAGAAATTCAAAGGTGAAGTGTATCAATTTTAACTGTTCTGGTGGTAGATTCGATAATTTGGTAGGTTGATTTAGAAAGAAGGGAAGATAAGGCAGATACATACATCCTTAGTTGCCAACTTGGCATATGAGGATAAAACTTAGCAAGCAATGGATCTTACACCCTTCCCTTCCATTGTTATCGTATTTTTCTGGTATTATCATACTACTGATCCTAGTTCATGGCACTGGGAAGTCTCTATGACATATACAGGGTAAGGATTGACGAGGCGTCCTCTGGAAAACCCGACTTAGCGAATCACTCCACTACCGTGTTAATCTAGATATCTCTGGAAAACCCGACTTAGCGAATCACTCCACTACCATGTTAATCTAGATATCTTCGAAGTAAATATGTCTGTCAAATATATGTTGGAAAAAATAACTTTTGACCGAAATAGATGATCGAAAGTAATGGCCTCAATGGTTATATTTTTCTTTTCTTTTCTTAGCTATCATGTTATATGAAAACCATTACGCCACCATTACGAGGTTTTGATTAGTTATTTCTTATTAACTAGTTGTTTTTTACTTTCAGGTAAATATGCGAGACCAATTGGTGGTAGTGGTTTCTCTAACTTCCTGGGGATGGCAAGGGATAGATTGCTGTTTTTTCTTCTCCTTTTTTTTGAAATCTAGGAATAGATCGCTGTTCTGAACCCAAGAAAGTAAAATATTTGTTGATTTTAGTATTCTGCAATCCATATAACATGCATTCCCTGTTTGTTTATATTAGTTTTTACCGAAAAGGAGAGACTACGAAATAAGACATTTGTTCCAACGAGAAGTTGGTGCTTTTCATAGAGAATTTTAGATGATCAATCGACCATCCACATTGATTTGTTAATTGTTATTTCTCACAATGCCTTCCTATCCCTGTAAATGTCACTCGAATCCAATCAAACCATCATAGCCGACCTAGTTGGCCACTCGGGTTCCGAAAATAGTTCATGGTCTGTGATATAACGCCCTATCCTCAATCTGATTTTGGCCGATGCAATTATGATTGAGATATGTTGTCCCTTGGTTTACTATGTGTTTTCTATATATTTTCAATCGCAATCGGAAACAGAACATCTAATCATAGCAGGTAAATCACCCCTCACATGTAGCTCAAAATTTTATTTCCATGTGGGGAGGAGTTTGTGAAAGTTCCAAGCATGAATAAACTTTGGCTAGTTGTCTACTTATTATTGAGAAAAAATGTATGTTTCCTGTACCCTATGCACAGCCAAAAGTTCGCCCTACTGATTTCTCATAAATGCCAAGCTCCTTGTATACATTAATAATCATTAACGTCCCGTTCTTGGTTCCTGATCCACTTGGTGGCCACCCATTTTTCACCTTTGATTACTGGGCAGCTCCCATGGAGAGACGTCTGTACACCAAACATAGCAAAACGCACCAGTTCGTAATATTTCGAAATGCTGTGATACATAAATATGAGGAAAAAAATGAAGATTATTTCGATACGCTGTGATACATAAATACGAGGAAAACAAATGAATCTTCACCAGCGATGTAAGCTCATCAGCATGTTACACTCTCAAAAAACACGAAATTGCTTTCTACGGAAGAATGGACCTAACGTAGATGTCTAAGTTTTACTTACAAGATCAATTGTGCTATTCGGGAACAGTGAATAGAATAAAAGTCCATCGCCCCTTCGGGGTTTAACTTTCAAACCAACACATTGACGAAAATTGTAATTGGAATTCATGTTTTGTCCATTCTGTACATCAAAAAGCATTTTGTTACGTATAGCAATTGGCAACTCGAGGGGGTACATGGCCACCGGAGGGAATTAAAGCTAGAAAAGTAGAGAACATTACCTCGAAAGGAAACATGGTTTCTCCCCCTTCTTGAACATCAGATAGATACAACAAGAACGAAGCAATCTGAACAAGTTCGCAGTAAAGAGTTAATAAAAGCAGTAAACTAGTAAGAGCACAGACAACAAAGGAGAAACAATTGTCAAATCAAAAATCCCATGGAAATGAACAAGTGATTTTTGTGTGGATAAAATAGTCAGCTGTGCCGTCAAAAAGAGAATGATTAAAAACATTGCAAACGAAAATGAATATAGACAAAATATTGAGATTGGTGACAACAAAATTTTACCAGGGTAAGTTATAACTCTTTTTGTAAGGAAACTGAACATTTTGGCAGTTAGCAGAACGATGAACTATCACATGAAAAATATAAAGGTTATTTATGATTATTTTCGTTAATATGGCAGTTCGTCAGAATTATCCCAGAGAATACAAATGGGAAGTCATTAGTTTTTATATGATGAACAACATGTGGATTCTTCGATACAAATATCACTAGGTTTCCAGTTTTCGTGAGTTGAGTTCCAGAACATCTCTAACAGTAAAGAACTCAAGAATAACATATTGTCTGGCTTTCGTTACCCTTTGGCTCTTCTGTGGACCATATTCAGCTGGATTGAAAGCATCATAATGTGAATGGTATCTCTGTCCAATCTCATATCGTAAGACATTAAAAGACTGAAACATGATGCAAGGCCATTATCAGGAAAACCTTAGAGATAAACTGAAATCGTGATTTTTGATGGTTTAGTTAGAGATTTTGAATAATAAAAACTACATAGAGAAAAAAAAATTAATCTAGCTTAAAACAAAAATACCTCTCCATGATTCTTAGGGATCATTGTTGCTTTAGCAATTTTTGTTTCAATCTGATCCAGGATTCCAGTTTTGTCATCAGATGAGCTCATAAACATGCCAGAACTAGTAACAAAAGAAAATAAAACAAATACACAAGAGGTGAAATGAAAGAGAGGCAAAACACACAACCATATACAGCTTCCTTACTCCACCACTTAGAATACAGATGCATGTGTAATCAAATCACCTCGTCCTAATTCCCTGAGTACTTTCCGCTGTTTCTCCTTCACGTAGAGCTAAGGATGATGGCTTGAGATGCAGCTTGGCCATTTGGATAATGCTTTGACATTGTTCTGCAGTCGCAAAATTTGGGAAGTATAATGCACGAGGATTCCAGCTCAGAATCTACAGATAGAGTTGAAGAAACATGATAGACATGTTAAAACATAATAATTATATAAAATATCAAGGAAGGATGAAAACTGTGTCAGACTTGCATCCATCAAACTGCTTCACGTCTAAGAGTTAAGTAACTGCATATATTTATCTTCATCGCAAGTTTATTTCTTTCTTTTCAATTTATATTTAAATTATCCTCCAACTTTTGCTATTCTAGGACAGTAGGTGATAATTATCATGTATGAATATATAAGTTTTTTTCAGATGATCCAAGTTTATTAAACCAGAAACTAGCAAATCCAGCACAAAATATGACACAATCATTCGATAGAATTCGTTAACTCATCAATTTAAAAAACTTAAGGATTTATCATAATCTCATAATTTTCCTTCCAGCAAAATTTCGATGATGAATCTCCTGGGCCCAAAAACCATTAGTTTCAAATTCTTATGTCTACATTCTACAGCGAGGTTTGGTCTTCGAAACCTAAAGCCCTCTATGGAAAGTTATATACATTATACAAACTTACTCAAATAAGCTTTAAAAACATACATACGTACACATATAAAAATTTTTCCTTTCAAATTTACCATCTTGTTTGTTTTAACCATCATTTTCTGTTAAATCCTGATAAAAATTATTCCTCCCGGCACACACCACCAATTCATTCATCCCGTGGTCCTGCTATTTGTATCTATTCAAACTAAAATCCATATAAGAAAACAAATATCAGAAAAGACCGCCACTGCATTGTGAAACTTCTGTCGATTCAAACCCATAACGCAAAAAAGAACAAAAAAAGGAATTGAAACATACCTGAAAGGGGATCGTCGCAACGGACTCTTCACCGGATTCTCCATGTGGCAGAGCCTTAAATTCCAACTTCTCTTCCTCCATGCTCCGCTGCGGCGGCCTTGGCATCTCCTATCTCACGCAAGTAAATAAGGACGATCAAGCATACACAGTACCAACATGTACCGCATATACACATTTAACACTCCATACTTCAAAAATGTTTGCAGACACTCATTTTCTCAAAATGAGTATATACATACTGACCTGATTGGAAAAAAGATATGAACCAGAAAAACCGGCGAGGAAGCAGGAGAGACATAGGAGGAAAATCCACGGCAACCCTAATTTCGTCCGAGTTCCTCCACCGAATTTGCTTCCTTTGATCTTCATTATTGTGAATATCAGTTGCGATCAATTCCAAACAATAACTGAACTTCATACAAGTGAGATTCTTGTGGAATTTAAAGCCAGCCTCAGTGCTTCGTGATTTCTAGGTGAATCCTGTGTTTTTTGTTTTGGTCTAAATGATTTTAATCGAGAAAAATCAGATTGATAAATCAGAATTTGATTTACGGGTCCCCAATCAAAATATTTTTTTGGGTTCACTCTCTATCCACAAAATTATGGTATTGTGTCATACAAATTGTGGTACACTTCATGTGAAATGTGGTACACTTCATGTGGAAATGTGGTACTAAAAAAGTACCCAAAGATTAAACACAAAAAAAAACGACGGTCGATGACTGAAAGCCAATTTCGGTTGATTTATTATCCCCATCTATTAATTTGAAATGTCAGACTTTATCCCACATTAATAGTTAAAAGTTAGGCACGATTAATTAAGTAGAAAAAGGAAAAATTAATTTTTCAAAGCAGATCTTTCTATCCAAATACAACATAAGCATAATGGTTAACTGATAAATTGTATATACAAAAAATATCGTCACGCTCAATTTGACATGCTATTTTCTTCCACGTTGGATTTCCTTTGCTGTACGAGAAAACAAGTCTGTCCAATACATAAAATGAACTTTAAAATGTTCGTGGGCTCGTAAACTGCAAACTATTGGCCCTGATAAATATTAAATTAGGGCCATTTTAAAAGACCTAATTGTATTCTTCCGTCTCAATTATATTTTTATATTATTTTTCTAATAAATATTATATTTAATTTGAAGCTTGTAATTAACCAATTATCAGAAATATAACAAACCATATATATAAATACACATTAAATAAAATAAAACTGGAAATTAATCATTTGAATTAAAATAAAAATTGATATTGATTGACTGTTATTCACCTTATATTTTAATAAAAACATGTTCAATCAATCATTTGAATTTAAAATAAAAATATATATATGGAATTATCATGTGATTAATTGAGCATGTTGTTCTAGAAGATAAGAATATTATTATAAAATCAATTTAAAAATATTTCAGAAAACGATCAGAAGGTCGATTATACGAATGAATTATTCTTATATGGAATTGGACTGAAAAATATGAGCCTCTTAAAGTTTGGTTTGTCTGTTTATAGATGCGAAGAACAACGAGTGTGTGTACGTGTGGAGTACTGTCAAAGTCTAATCTCCCCGACGAACACATCTTTCGCCCATCCATTATTAGTCTCAAATTTGTCCAACTTTTTTTTTATATTATTTTTATGTTAAAATTATTATTTTTTATGAATCAAGTTTACGAATATAAATCTTATATCCGTAAAACTATGTCACACAAAAAACCTAATAATTTATTTAAACATTTGAATGACCTCTTTTGGCCCCATTTATCTCACAACCAAAATATGTGACGTAGAAGTAAATGAAACAGGATAAAAAAAATCCAAAGATTTAATATAATACCTCTTACTTTATCATCATCTCGTGTTCAAATGTCTTCCACAAGACAAATTGAGGCACGAAGCGAACCATTAAATGATACACATATCTGGCTATTCCTTACCTGTCACACACATATGCAAACCACTACTGTTATTACAACATCATTTAATTTCACAAGCTTTGCCAAATATTTAATTCTAACATCACTATCTGTTCCATTAATAATCGTGCATCAACATTCTAACAAACCAACTTCGAATTGAAGTTTCATTTATAAAAAAAAGAAAACAATAATTCTTATCTTGCATCTCAAACCCCACAACAAATTATTTCTTGAAATCTGGAGAGTTTGATGTGATGCGACAAGTGAAATCATCAATTTATAACGGTTTGGTGTTCAACCAAAGTTGAGAATAATATTATTGTGGAGAATATGACAAAAATTCATATGATCATCATTTTTTTATTGTTTCAGTTTTTTGGAGTTTTAAATTCTATAGATAATCATAATATTATCGCTGAAAATGTAAACCGATTAACATTCTTGAATCACATATCATCACTAAGAAATATAATCCAATCATTAAAAAAATGTATAAAAAATTCCCAATTGTAGCTTAGAAATGAAACCTATGATAAATCTGGAGCGTTCTCTCCACGTATCATGACCAAAATGGATTCTGGCTGTGAGTTTTTAGTTGAGATAGTCCAAATAGAATAACTCATGTAAACCTACCAGACACGACAATGGGAGTACGTGGAAAGAATAATTTCTTCTCAGGCACACCTAGCGAAAGCCGTGTTTTTTACAGTTACCACATGTTTTTTAATAATTTTAAAGCCATTCTCAGTTCAAATTCTCTGGATAAAGCAAGGAGAAAAAATAATCCCAGGCCGACCCACTTTAGGCATAAGCTTGTTAATCATTGTGATTCTAGAAAAAAGTTCAGCTTTTTGTTGTATAACAATGAACTAGAAATTTATTCACGCTCAGTTAAATAAAGGGTAGCCGGCTTAGGTGCCCCATAAGACTTCTCTTCACTCCCAAACAAGAAAAGTACAAAAATTTTGGGTCGCCTGCAGTCATTTCCATTTGTAATCTAATCTTCTATCGTCTCCCTCAAATCTGAAACCTTTGCTCCTTTTTTTTTTCTCATTTCTATGTTCCACTTGTCTCTCTATCATTTTCTTGAATTCTCAATGTAATTGTTGACAGTAATACTATAAATTAGAAGTGAAGTTCTTTCTTTCTTTCTTGACAGAAGTTAAAATATTTGAATTCCGAACCGAATTCTTGAGTGGAGATGGAGAATTCTACAGAAAAAATTGTTAATTTACGGCAAGAAGAAGATGAAGAGGAGGAAGAAGCCCCGTCTCTATGTGATCTCCCAATGATTCAGAATTCAAGAAAAGAGAGAGATGAGGAAAAAAGCCCGAGTAATATTCCTCTAAGAGCAATTGAAATTCAAGAAGATTTCGATTTCTGCTCTCTGTCGAAGGAATCAGAAATGTGCGCCGCGGATGAAGTGTTTTTCCAGGGCCAAATTCTGCCATTACGCCATTCTGTAAGCTCTGAGAAAGGATTATTACAGTACTGCGGAAGCGATTCAATTTCCAGGTCAGAATCCATGGAATATTATTCCAGCAGAAGCAGCAGTATCAGCAGCAGCCACCAGTCATCCAGCGGCGGCAGCTCCTCCGCCGCCACTCATCCGAAGCCCCACCATAAGCGGCCGAAGCCCCCGCAGAACCAATTCCACTCCCACCCGAGCCCATCTCCCAGATTAAACTCTTCAAACAGACCTGGAATTGTGAATTCAAACAACCGGAACTGCACAAAGAAAACATCATCGGCCATATGGAACGTTTTCCGACTAGGCTTAGTCACAGCTCCGCCTGAAATCGCATTGCAGGATCTCAAAACACGATGTCCCAACAACAGCACGAATTGCAAGAATTTCTGGAGCCGTAACAGCACGGGAAGCAACACCAGTTCATTAAGCAGTAGCAGCAACAAGATCAGCCTAGACAAGAAGAAGAAAGGTTTTCTTAATGGATGCATGTGTACAAATGATGCGGTCGATATAGTTAGTTCTAAAATCGCACAAATCAAGAAAAGCGCCAGTGAGAGCGAGATTCAAGCTCCTAGGATTGAAGATGAGAATGAGAATGTGGAACAGATGAAACCGCAGGCGGCAAAAAAGCAGTTGTCCCATCATCGAACGTTTGAATGGTTAAAGCAGCTTTCCGTAGAAGGCCCAGCCGATGAAGCTTGATTCCAAATACTTTGTTTTACCTGCTTATTTACCTTTTTTCCTGGGATATTAGTGTTATTTAATTTAGTTTACCTTTTAATTTTTTGGGTATTATTTTACTAATTATTAGTTTTGAATTATTATCTCATTGAACAGTAGTTTGCTTATCTAACTAAGATATATATCTATCTGAACATAATTATAATCGAAAAAAATGTGTAGTATTTGAATGATTATGGATGAAATTTATGTTCCAAATGTTTCACATCGGTTTATTTACGTTTTTAAAAGTTGTATCGTATATATGAACATGATAAATCTTTCCTTCCCTGAACTAACTTTTAGTATAAAATAAAACACAAGTCAATGATCTTTAACACCAAATAATGAAGTAAAAATATAAGTGGTAATGATAATTATATATAGATCAACTGAGAAAACAAGTAGATTTTACATGCATACAAGATTGGAACAACTTGAACCTAAACTTCAAATCTATTATGAGATCAAATTCTTTAATTCAAATTAAACCCATTATTCATAAATGAACTTTTAACTCTTCGCTAGATTATATTAAATATATTTTGTAATAATTATCTAAGTTTTATTACATTTTTTTATTAAGTTGGGATAAAAAACATCCAATTTTATATTAAGATTGTTCGATCAAATCAGTATAATCTTCTGGTCTGGGATGTGATACTATATCTCTAAGTTATTCTCATATGAACAAAATCAAATAGAATTTCGATCATCGTATTTTAACTTTTTATATATTGTACGTGTTCGAAGCACCTCTAAATATCCCATGACACGAAAATCAAACATTTTAGGTCATTGTAAATAAGAAGTAATAGACTCGAGTCGGACGTCGATTTTAATTTTTCCTTTCGTGGCACACGCTTGTTTTAGCTAATAGCGTCGGAGTTATAAGGCCATGTATGCAAATTTTGTGTTGCAAATTGATAGCATTTCCCGTAATGGTTATTGTTGGGATCAATAATTGCTAATATTATGGTATACGACTGTATCTATATATGATAATATGATATAAATATAGTATATGAGGTTGCTTTTTTATTGAGATAAGTTTGATTTGGATACGAAACTTGATTTGAGATATATCTATTTGAAATTTACTTCAATTTTTTCAATATAAAAAATAATTCTTTTAAAAAAAAGTAATAGATTTAGAAACCATCATCTCAAATCACATGATTCATATAATAATTGAAATATAAATTTATTTAGAAATATATTCCATCAAAAAAAGCAAAGAAGTAAATTTAAAATTGGATGGAAAGAGTGGGAGAAGGCGGTGGGAGTGGGTGGCTTCATGATTAAAGTGTGAAATTTTGGTAGCACTTTCGATCATTTTTAGGCATTTCATCACTGCCAAGAAGCACGGGAGACACTTATAAATAAAGGCAAGAAATGCATGGATATATGATGATAGATTGGATTGCAGAAAATTATTTCTTATGGCCTAAATTCTTCCATCAGGAGATGTCGCAGTTCGTGGTCCTCTTCTCTTTCAAAATTATCCCAAACTCACGTCCCGACGTTGTGGAATAATAATATTCTTGTCCGCACTTTCAACACCCAAAAGCTAGCTCGGAAAATATATGTCATCACTATTTTAGTACGACTATTGAGTTTTATTTTTTAAAAAAATATCCATATAAAAGTTTGATATTTTGAAAATACGGTAATAATATACATTTTCTCGGTTAGATTGTGTTTGTATTGATGTATTTGAAATGATATATTTCGATTTTTTTATTTGTTTGGATAGATAAAAAAAAAAATTTACCAGTTAGGTATTTTCAATAATAAGTACAGTGGATTTCTAACAAACTAAATATAGATGTAATTTAAAATTCATTTTTCAAATATTTACCCAAACCAAATATCTTTCTCGATATTAATTATATCAATCTAAACACAACTTTAAACAATAGCGTAATTCACAATACTCACCCTTTGCCCAAATTTCTCGAGTGTTTGCTCACTCTCTTGCAATCACAGTTTATTTTTCAAGGAAGGTAGGAGCATGTTACATTCATTAGAGCGAGTGCTCCAGTGAGACCGGCCGAAGAGTGTGTGTATCACGTAGCTATTATCAGAAAATAAAATAAACAAAGACATGGAACAAGATAAATAAAGATATAAAATTTTGAAATATCGCATTTTAAAAACAAGCATGTAGATATTTTAAATCGACATGTAGGTAAGAATCGGATGCCATTAGATTATTAGAGGGCAAATTGACATTATATATTAGACTCTATTATAAGTTCTTATAAAGATTTTAAACTTTCATTTTTAACCAAATGTGGAACAAGGGTGTCACAATCGATCCTCTTTTAGAACGCGACGTTCCTGTCGCTGCCTGTCCCTCTATCCTTTAGCGTCAAGAATCTAGAAACGACTCATAGATGTTCAAGATGTGACTCATGTGATGTAGCACTTTGTGCTGCAAGTTCAAGATGTGACTCCCAACCACTTAGCACTGCATAACACTTATTTCCCGGTGTTCTTGCTAGTGACTGACTTTGATACCGTTATCTCATTCCCCGAGCTCATACTACAATAGGTCTCTATAGAAACATTTTAAACTTTCATTTTTAATTAACGTGAGACAAATATATAACACTTCCGACTAAAAAATCTAAAGTTTCCAAAATGTTGGGATGACCATTTGGTATAATTTAGTATAAATCAACCATAGATTATATATCTTGTGTTGATTGTTGAATATTTTTGCTATATAAAAATTTCGACTGTATGCTGTAAAATAAATAAAAATTTAAGAACGACGGAAAGCCCATGTTTGATTTCTTGGGTTGAATGGCTCATATTGTTTTGTTGGGCTGTTTGAGATGGTGTCATGTATAACCAAGATATGAATTTGAGATTCACGTAACATAAAATTCATTAAAATAAATAAATGAATCTGAATTTTTCTATTTAAACGTAATCCTAAAATATAGACAATGTGCTAATACAATATTAATCCAATTGTCATATTCATGTCAAATAACATTGTTGAAAAACTCCAAAAATAAAATTTTTAATATTATTTATATACAAGTTGTAATAATATAATGATCGGTAACATGCAATGAGTTGAATGCATTAAGTCATATGAAAAGATCCACGTCACATTATTGCATCATTATTATAATAATACTGTTGCATTAGTTCTTCCAGCACAGAACAAGCTATTGATGATCCGAAATTTGGTGTAATTCCATTATTNTCAAAATGTTTAATATTTTACGTTTGTATCTCTGATGTGGGAATCTTCAAAATTGAGCTGTAACTCTAAGGTATATAGCTCAAAATATGCAAATCTTTTAAAATTATTGTTTATATAAGATCGTTTCACAATATACCTATTTATTATTATTTTTTAAATATTTTTTAAAAAAAATTACAATTTTATACTTACAGTTATGATATTAAAAGCAATATATCATTTGAATAATTTTGGTCAAAATTTTCATAGAAGAGGGGTGGCGTGCATGATTACCCGGCCAATCACCACCGACGAATCAACGTGTTTCTATTTGATTGGCTTTTTATTTGTTTAAGCTTACTGTCCCACACGTTTATTTACAACTGTAGTTTAACTCCGAAAGCACAACAAAATTGAACAGAAAGGGAAAAAAACTGACCCAGGGTTACTGAACCATCGATCAAGTCAATCATAATATATATTAATTTGAGTAGTGTATTGGGAGAATGATCTATATTTGTTAGATGAATATGCTCGATTTATATCTGTAATAGAAAAATAATATTTTTGACATAAAAAATTATATTTTCCATGAGTTAAGTCATGTTGGAGATCCGTCCCACAAAATTAACTCGTGAAACCGTTTCACAATAGTTTTTGTACGTGTATTAATTTTACAAAACAAATATTTTGCAAATTGAAAACCTATTGTTTTTACGTATAAGGTTTATATTCATATATTATTTTCAGATGCAGCTTAAAGAGATGCTTTATTATGAAATTAAATTAAAATATTTCTGGAAATGGATCGAATGGAACATTATATATTACTTTTTACGAATTCAAAGATAGAGTACTACTTTCGTTTTTATAATGAAATGTTTTTCATTTTACTAAAAATCATATTGTTGATAACGAAACAATTCAGATATTTTAAACTTATACAAAAGCTCAATTAAGCCCTATGATTTGATTGCTACCTATACTGACAATTATTACATCCCAACACCATCAATATTTGATGATAGAATTATTTCATAATTAGAAAATATCCTATAAAAATGTCGATCAATAGAGTAAAATTTAAAACATGCATGTGAGTCGTTAGGGACAGCTAATTAAATTTGATCATTATCAAGATAAAACTATACACATGCACCAATCATATTCATTCAACATAGAAACTACATCTAAGCTTCCGTTCTCAAGAATTTAAGGCAATGAAACAAAACTTTTTTAGAAAATCATGGTATTCAATATATATATATATATATATAAAATATATATAGTTTTGATATATTATATATCGACCGTACAGACTTATATGAACATCGATGAAGTAACACTTATTTAATGAATGTATAATTTTTCTTTGTTTTATCGTATCGTGAATATCATATTATCGATAGCCGTATAAATATATACGCTGCTGTGTAGGGATGGCAATGGGCCGGGGCGAGGGCGGGTTTGCCATTCCCATCCCCATCCCCGAATTCCATCCACACCCCCATCCCAGCTTTTTCGGGTTCGGGGAATCCCCAAACCCCAAATTTCGGGGATCAACTTCCCATCCCCGCCCCCATCCCCGTTTCAAAAATATTAATATGGCAAGACGATGACGGATTCGGAGATTTTCTCAAACCAAAACTTATTATTATCTATTATTATTAGAGATAATATTAATATTAATATCAATATCAATATTAATAATAATATTAAAAATTAATATTTAAAAAAATAATAATATTATTATATTATTATTAATAACAATACTATTATTTTATTATTAATATTATTTTCGGGACGGGTTCGGGGATTTCGGGGATGGGGATAATAATCTCATACCCGTCCCAAACTACATCGGGGATTTTTTTAAATCCTCGAACCCGAACCCAAACCCGAAAAAATCAGGGATCCCTATTCCCGTTTCGAATTTTCCCCGCAAAACCCCAAACCCGTGGAGAAAATTGCCATCCCTACTGCTTGTGCAACGTATCAATATATATATATATATCAAATTCGGTGGTTGTAGGAATGGGCAAGGAACACTTATAAAATATCGGATGATGTGGGGGAATCCCAACCTACTCACATAAAGTAGGGCCCAGTCAAGTTTACCGCATGTCCATTTTCCCTAACTTTTCACTATTTAATACTCTCTTTGAAAATATATCCCTGCGCAGAATCAATCCACCAAAACCATGCACCGGGAAACGGGATATCTACTCGCCTTCATCTGCGTAGCATTGGCTACTGCCGGAGCTCAGTCTCCGGTTTCTGCCCCAGTCGCGATCCCCGTTAGTCCCGCTGCTTCACCTGTTGTTGTCACACCCACTCCTCCGGCCTCCGCACCGGTTTTGACTCCTCCGGTTTCAGTTCCGGCGAGTTCTCCACCGATTGTTGCTCGGGTAAGCTCGCCTCCAGCTTTAGTGCCGGTCACCTTACCACCAACTCTCGCTCCAGTTCAGTCCCCACCAGTTCCCGCTCCAGAGGCTGGGACTCCTCCCGTACGACCACCCGCTCCCACGCCCCCGGCTAAGGCTCCAGCTCCTAGCAAAAAGAATGTCAAAAAGGCGCCTGCTCCTGCGCCCAAGCTGCTTGGCCCGCCAGCGCCACCAACGGGATCTACCCTACCAAGTGATTCCATTTCTCCTAGTCCGACGACAGCTGCTAACGATCAGGTACGCATCACCGAATCCTCTCAAAAAAGCTCCATTGATCCATTATCATATCCCAGACCCGGTACTATTGCATGATATCACCCTCTCATTTTCTGCTAACGCACGTTTAGCTTGAGATATCAAATTAATCTGAGGACAAAACACACATGTAATAAATGTCTCTGACCAAAGCGATTCGGGTTTCGTGGAATATCATATTCTGCATTTCGATGCTTACACACCCGCATTGCCGATTCAACAACCGCGAATCTTGCATGTTTAATTTTTCTTTTAATGTCTTTTATGAGCCTGCACTTGTTCCATTATTTGAACATGTAAATCTGTAGTACTGTCTTCACGAGCGTCTAGGTAACATATTTTTTGAGCTGACAACAATGAATTATGTATGTTATTTAATATTTATGATGATGGACACCTTGCATAGGTATAATAAACATGACAACTTGTCTATTGAAATTATAAATTCTTAAAAATTTTGCGGCTCAATATACGAGGATTAGGGTGACATTGTCCAATATTCGCGGGATAAGGTTTGGGTTAGTGATTTTTATTATTATTTTAAAAATCTTTTATGTACAATGCAGAATGGGGCAGAGAAATTGTTGACCATGCAGAAGTTGCTTGGAAGTTTGGCAATTGGCGGAGGGGCCTTGTTCGGTTTAATCTTCTTGTTATAAAGAATCATATGTCTTCTCGATCTTTTATTTTGTGTCCATTTTAACATTTTTTTGTTTGAGTTTGATATTGCATTTTGGATTTGGGGCTTAATTAATTTCATTTGGATCCGCCTCATTTGTCACTCTTTCTATTCTTTGGTACGTAGTGGCCAAAATTTGAGGGAACTCTTATGTTTTCTTTTCATCTCTTTGGTTCCATTTGTTTTTAATATTGTCTCATGCCTAATTTATTTTAATTATGGGGTGTGTGTGTATACACACACACACACACAGATATATATATATGTGTGTGAATTACCCACATATATATTAAAACTTGAAGTTTAATTAATTAATTTTGAAATTTTTATATTGATTCTATAAACAAAGTTTAATTTATTATTTTTATCATTAAATAGCAATAATTAAAAAGTGATTATTGGAGCGAAGCAAAATCATTAAATTGCTTCTATTTATTTTCATTTCTAACAACAAATTAAGTTCATTCCATTTATTTCCTACTTATCAGTCACCAGAGACATAAATCATGCTTATAGTATTATATATACATAAATATATAATTTATTATAGAAAACCTTACATATTTGATGGCAACTAATAATGCAAAAGCACTTTAACAAAATAGCAAAAATATTTAATCACAACCTTAATTTTTACATAAATTCTTCAGTTTTTTTCATGGAAATTAAAAAAGAACAAATCAGACTCCACCCATCGATCACATTTCGCTTTCTCCAACTTACACAGCTTGCCTCCAAACATATATATACTACGTACATGGACTATATATATCACAATATACGTACGTACATATTATTTGAACCTATACGCACACAAACAAGGCCAATCGAATCATAGAACATTCGGAAAGAAAACACAAGAGAAGCACATTTTCCAAATTAAAGCTTATATAACAATCAACATCTCACAAAGAAATCACATTATACAGATTCTTGGTAGCTTAGAAGATCAAGTCCTTATGCTACTTTTACTCCAAATATATTGCATGCGTTCAAATTCGTCGTTCTGGCGTCCATTTCGGGGCAGATGGGCTGAAATGTTTTGACAAAACTCGAGCATTGAGTAGTTCAACGATAGGCGTGAAACTTACACATCTTGGGGCTTTGTACTGATTGATTGATGCGCCTCTCGATATTGCATAATCCATGAGCTCCTCAAATGTTCCCTTTTTCACAATACGGATTTCGAGTGGTCCAACTGAGTTATCTGCGACTCGACATTGTCTATAAACTGAATTCATAGTTTCTTCCATGGTGAGACAGCATTTGGCCAAAACATCATCAGTTGGGCCATTAGCTGGATCTTTTACAAGTAATTCCCAATATATCACATAATGTCCTGGAATGGTTTTCGTGTCAGCGTAGCTAGTGTACTCCACCACACTTGTCCTAAACTCTCTCAGCACAGTTGAAGCATGTTCAACGGCCTTTTGAAGCTCAGATTCATCGGTCTTGTCCGAGTCAATGCTCAGCAAGACATTCTTCCGCCTGATGAACTTGAATTGTGGTGCGGAGTTGTGAAATCCAGTGACTCGCAGGATATCGCCTACTCGGTAGCGGGACAATCCCGAGTAGGTTGTCACAACGAGTTCGTACTCCTTACCAACTTCTAAATCGGCCAAATCCACCAATCGGGGTGGTGAGTCCCGAGAAAGCTTCACCGGGGCTGATAGGCCGTGAGGTATAAACTCGAAATATCCCATATTAGGCATGATGGTGTATGAGACTTGCGAGGGTTTCGTCATGGGCTTCAAATTAAGCCCGAAATAGCACTCCGATGAAGCGTACATGGTACAAGCTTGTGGTAGGCCTCCGCTGTAAAAATCAAGAAGTGGGATATATTGAGCCATGGCGCCTGTAACAATTACATCAAGATATTTAGTATTAGGCCAGATTCTCGGAATTATACTCTCCCAATTCTCATCCTCGCACTCTTTTGCAATAAATTCAGCCAGATTAGGGTTAGGTTCATTTAGAATCGTAGCCATCTTTTCTTGAATACAAGTATCAGTAATTCTAGGGTTTAAAGTGCCGGTGGAAATATCATGCGCGAGTTGTCTCCAGTTTAGTTGGAGAAATCGAATGGCCCGGAGAAGTCCCGAAGCAAAAACAGCTCCAACCCGCAGAACTTCCTCACGCATCAGAAGGCCACAAAGCATCTGAGTGTACATGCTTTGAAAAGAATCTACGCAGAGAATAGCTTCATCTGGACTTGTGTAGACATTATAAGGATCGTAGGGTCGGGTCTTAAATTGTTCGCTCCGGTAGTAGCTGGTGAGAACCGGGCGCGCGACCAACCCGCCTGGAGTTTTAGATTCTGCCTTCACAAACAGAAAGTACAATCCTTTTCCACAGTCCAGTCCTGAAACGTATCTGCTTACAGTTTAAGAGAGTAATTAGTATATAGTTAAAAAATTTGGTTTCATAATCTATACGTTGAGATATTTCATTTATTAAAAACCAGTAAATTAATGGGGGAAACCAAAGATTGTGAATACTCTTACAGGTTCATTACGGGCATGAGAAGGTTGTACAACAACTGGCGGCGGTTCATCTCTTCACTGATTGTTGGCATGAGTTTCCTTTCACCCGCAGATGTTCCAGAACTGCAAATTCAGTCAATATAAAGTGGATCAGTTGGATTACGACGTCGAGTCACATATTCTGTGTGTGTGCTGTGTGCATGCATGATAATTGAAAAAAAAAGGTGAAAAGAAATCCAAGAAACACTGGAGAGAAGTTATTTATCTTCAGACATTCAAATTAAATGTAATTATATTAAAACAAAAAAAATTAAAACAGCAAATCCACGATTCTAGTCATTTAACTTCCAGCCACTGTATTTGGTTGTATATCCAAAAATTCAGTCGAGAAGATATTGCACCTGTTCCTGGATCTGTCTTGTCTTTTTTTTTAAAAAAAAAAAAAGGGAGTCTATCCGCGGTTTTTCCCAGCCTTGATATAAAAAAACATGAATCAAATATGTATAGTACAACGATTGCTCGTTTTTCTTTTGAAGGTTACCTAGTAAGGAATTCAGAAATGGGTTGAGAGCAAAGGATGGGCGAAAAATCCCCGTTCGCGATTCGTTGAATCTCAGGTTGTAGATCCTCGTAGGTGACAACAGGGATCCGTGACTTAAAAGAATCCCGGTCGGTGGCACCATTGAGATTGAACCTTTGCAGATACTCAGTTTCAGTATTCTGGCCTAATATTTCGGCCAACACCTTCTCTTGTACGGAATCTGTGTTTTTTGTCATATCTTCAATAAATTGAAGAGCCTTTGCAAATTTCTCGTTCGGCTCCGGACAGTTCACAGCCGATCGTGGAGAAGAATCGACGGCCATTATGCGAAAACTATCAAGATCGAAATCAAATCGAATGTTAAGAATTTGTGTTGGTGGTGCGAGTTCTAACAAGGAGTCCGTTGTTGTTTATATAGCAAAACAACTTTGAAATTTTCCACTAGCGGCTACGTCACATTCCTAGGTTTACATTTCATGCATACTAAATTTTCCCATATTGTCTACTTCGTGTATTGCACATTAAATTAAACAACTGAAAAATAGAGCACAATCCTCGGACGTTTATTTCAAGTATTAATTGCTTAAATTAAATACCATATCTCATAATTTAAGTACAATGAATACACGTATTTATTGAAAGTACATGTCATGGAAAAGAAATTTAAATGTATCAAATGCTTATCAAACACAATATACTAAATGAATATACCATTTATATTGTACGATCTTTTATATTACAATAATCAATATTCAATTCGATTTGTTATAATTGGATTTCGAACTCGACACTCATCGTAAATTTTAGACATTATTTTTATATGGACTACAAGTTATCAGCTAATAGAGTTCAATATATATAAAATTGACATTTATTATTTCGTCTATCTTATTACAAAAATTATATTTTTGATCATATGATATTGAATCGAAGTAATATTACCCCGTAGATTATAAACGTGGACGACAGCCGGGTATGTATATCCTTTTTCATCTTGTACTTGGAACGACCTATGTAAAACATATCCGCCGGACCGACAAAATGTTCAATCTAAAGGTGACACGTGGGACCTTGTGACGTCACCCTTTCGAGTGCAGAAAAGCATAATTACATTTTTTAATCATCGATTAATTAGCGCTAAATAAATTACTAATCGAGTAGGGATCCCTAATGTTGTCATTTACGTTATATTTTCTAATCTCTGTCGGATGGCTTTTACGTCAACAGACGACTAAGGGCCGATTCCATTAACGATTTATCTTTGTTTTTATCATCCAATAATAAACTAATGTACCGTCAGATTATGTTGAGGTTATAATTAAATTAAATAAAGTTAACCAGCAATTTGAGATAGCAAACATATACATAAAGTTTAAAATTTCAATATATAAAACCAAAACAAATTCTCGTGTAATATTAAACTGAAACGATAGAAGCAGAGCGAGAGAATTTATATTTTCGTCATGTTATCGGTCAATTGATCGTCTTGATTCACTAATTTACATTTTTTTCCGACAATCATTGTCGTCATTTTAGTATTTTCCGATATCATATTAACATTCTAATAAAAAAATGATTAAAATAAAAAAGTAAAAATTAGTGGACTAAGATCGTAAATTGAAAAAAATAAACAAACCAAATTTTGTTTTTTGAATATACAAAAATAATTATTTACATATATAAANTCTTCGGCAACAAAAAATGTTGCTTGGTTTGATATATTTAAATGCCCATCACATGCTTGGAAGGAATCCTTTGTCTCTGGGCGAATGATTGAGCCATTATTTCAACCCTACTTGAGTAGAATCAATTGAAAACCCAATCGACACAAATGATTGAACCGTTAAATTTTAATCTATATGCATTTTATTATAATACGCTACACTGTTTTAATATGTTATATGCATTAGGCATGTTGATGACTAAATTGTATATAATTAATGCTTTTTAAATATTAAATAAACACAAAAACTTTTATTTGACCTCCCCACAGTTCGATTTCATGAGACATGAGATCTTCGATCTAACCATCTCATGAAATTTTTTTACTTTTAATATCAAAAATATTACTTTTCAATCTAGATATAAGCATGATCGACCGACCCATTTCATAGATATAAATATGTAAAACCGTTTCAAAAGAAACATACTCTTAAAATGAATATAATGATAATAAACTATGTAAGATCAAAATGCAAATAATTTAAAAAATTACCGCTGGACGCAATATTAGATTAGATTGTATTGTTTAAAATTTATATTATTGGTAGCGAGGTCTTTATATTATTGCAATAATTTAAAACTTTGTCATGGAGAAAACTTAAAATCTATGAGCCAAATTTGACCATAATTCTCATATTGACCATACTACTTATATATAGGGCTAGGTTTTTCATTTTCCGGATATTTATACATGTTTAATAATAAAATCAATTATCACTACTAAAAAAAAGGCAAAAGACAACGGTTAAAAACCGTTGTCGTAGGTCAAATAAAACCGTAATTAGAAGTCCTGTGGTTAAAGGGTGTGCTCAAAGACAACGGTGAAAAACCGTTGTCGTAGACGTCTAAAGACGACGGTGAAAAACCGTTGTCGTAGATATATAAAACATTTGTTAAAGTTCCTGTGGTTAAAGCATTCGCTAAAAGACAACGGTTTTTGAGTGATGTGATAGTTACAATTCGTGACGGACATCATCGTTAACAGTCGCTAACATTAGTGACGGTCGTAATTTAAACGGTCGCTAAACAGCGATGGTTTAATACAACGTCGCTACATTTAGCGACGGTGTCTTGTAAACTTTGTCTCTAATTTTAGCGACGGTTTTGTATGCTTTCCGTCGCTAATTTATTCAGTAAAATAAAAAAAAAATCACTTTTAATATTTTAATAAATATACAAAAAAACTCATAATCTAATATGCAAATTATATTCTTGATTTACCGTCGAAAATACTATATTCTTTATTTTAAAATTTTATTAAAGAAAATCGAACTAAAATTGTGTAAGGGAGAAAAATTTTAAGTGTTGTGAGGTGGCATGGTAGAAAATGGACCGAGGGTTGGGATATTTATAGACAGTTTGAGACAGTTTTGACTTTAACCGTCGCAAATAGCGACGGTTATTTTTCTAACTGTCGTCGATTTAAAATTAGCGACGCTTTTACATGAACTGTCGCTATATTTAGCAACGGTTATGAAGAACCGTCGCTAAATATAGCGACGGTTAAGTATAAACCGTCGCTAATTATAGATCAGCGACGACATTATCAAAACTGTCGCTAAAATTAAACCGTCGCTAAATATAGCGACAGTTCTTGTAAAACCGTCGCTATATTTACATCGGTGACGGTTTTACTTAAAACCGTCGCTAGATTTTGCGACGGTTATACTTTAACTGTCGCAAGATTTAAATTAGTGACGGTATAGTATAACCGTCGCTAATTTTAGCGACAGATTTAACTTAAACGGTCACAAAATGTAATATTGACAACAAATTTATAGAAAAACCAGTTGAAAGACAATGGTACCGTTGTCGTAGCTTGAAGAAAAACGCTAATAGACAACAGTTTAAAAACCGTTGTCGTAGCAAAAAAAAAAACGCTCATAGACAACGATTTTAAAAATCGTTGTCGTAGCCCAAAAAAAACCCATCATAGACAACGGTTTTTAAAACCGTTGTCGTAGATATATCAAAGACAACAGTTTTAAATTTCTTTGAGCAGATTTTTTTTGGCTACGACAACGGTTTTTGTTAAAATCGTTGTTAAAAGTAAAAAGACAACGGTTTTAATAAAAACCGTTGTCTTTGATGTGTTGTTAAAACTGATTTTTCTTGTAGTGTATGTTAGTTTGATATTAAAATTGTTGTAGGGAACTAAATATATGCACCCTAATGTTACCTGCTCCATATTATTTTTATGTCTATGTGTGTGAGTAATACAAACCATTATATTTTATATAATTCACGCGTCAATCATTTAAATTTGACCTTAATGATAACGTTTCCTTTTTCGATGTTGTCACATGACGGGCAAAAAAAGTAGTAGTAGGAATTGAAAGAAATATTTTATAAGAAAATGTTTTTTGTACACTTTCTAATCTATGATTTGATTGCTTTTATTTTTCATATACGCATATAAAAGACATATATGATATGGTCAATGTTACTCACACTTCACTTTATATATAAAATATATATGTAAAGTTTTTTGTAAAAAATATTCTTCTAAAGTACGTTGTCACTCCTGGGCGTATTTTGTCATTAAAATTTTGAAACAAATTGGAAGAATCAAACACTTCTATATTTTTCGTTATATAAACTGAAATTAATTTTTAACTAGCTAATTCCCAAAGATAAGCTATATTAATTGCACCGTGGAGTTCAGCTCGAATTGAAGCTTATATTTGAGCCCAGTTCATTTGTTCGAGCTTAGTTATCAAGCAGTATTGCATAAAAGGTCGAATATCAATTAATTATATTTATATTTATAAAATATTGATGAACGGATGTGAAAGTTTGGGAGCGGATCACAAAATTAAATCATATGTGAGCGCTTGAATAATAATCATATGTTCGATTTTTCTTACGAACACTTTTTTGTACGAGTCTGTACTAGAAAACTCAGCAAAATTTACTTAGATAGCTTGTTTTGTAGGGTAATGTGTTAGTTCGCTGGTTTATCCAATACACATTGAAAGGTCTTGATTGCAGGTTCGTAGAAAAAAAGTATGAATATGCTACACTTTCAAGCTTACCATGAATTTGACAATTAGCTGAAGAAGTTGGAACTGCTGCATCTTCTAAATTCATACGATGAGAGACAGGAAGCTCTGAAACGAGGAATAAAACCAAAAACTTGTCCATGTTTCTCTCCTCCTAGTCCTCCCCTTGGTACGTATACTTTTTTCTATTTTCGTAATGCAAAACCAAAAGGACAAAAGAGCTCCAAAAATCTCAATGTCTACGCCTTTAATTCATTTCGCATTTAATTTCATTGCCATTTTCCTCTCGATTCTCTGTTAAGCAAATGAACTAAAGGGATACAGGGTCACTTTTTAGTAACAATTACCTCTACTCTTCGTCCACTTTTGGAACAAGAAGGTCTACTCTAGTTATTACTTGTCACTGATAAAGATGGTAGATTATTCAGAAAATTTACTGCCTCATTTCAATGCATGTCTATAGTTTAGCAATAGCATGGTAGAGATAATAGAAGTGTATCAGAGTTCAAAAGATTTAAATGAATATATTTATGTAACTAGCTAGATCATAGATCTTGGACAAGCCAAAAGAATTGTTCTTTATGGAACAGGAAATGAAACTCAGAGATGCATTGTTACTCAAGATTGCTGCTGGCTACATCTAGCTAGCATGAACCTGTACCTCACATCGTTCTTTTTCATCCTCTCAATTGCTTCATTAACGTACTCCATCTTCACCACCTCTATCATAGTTGTTAAACCCTTTTCCACCCAGAAGTTCAGTAACTCCTCTGTCTCCATTATGCTTCCAAGAAAACTCCCCATTATCGCCTTTTTTCCTGCATATGGAACATGGAATTTGAATAGATAGATTGACTAATATATATCTTTAAGAAATAGGTTTACTATAAGAAACAAAGTTTCTAATGACAATGATATTGCATTAGAGATTTGAATTTCTTATGCATCGGGTCGATCTAGATAGCAAAAGGTGCAAGGGGATGGAGAATCACAACCATTAAGACCAGAAGATTTTAAAAATTTACATGCGATTTTTCTTAAATTACAAATTTCGCTCTAAAAATCATTCGCTCTCCACCATCTCTCAACTTCTTGGATCTTAAATTGCTTATACATACCTGTTATCTATTCGCTAGCAAAAAATTGAAGTCTCTGAGGGACTGACCCAACTATCAACAACTTCCCTTCTGGCTTCAGCAGCGAAAGGTACGATTCCGGGAGGTGAAAAGCAGGCACAATGTCAAGAATATAATCGAGGCTATTTGCTGCTCTCTTCAGTTCAGCCTCATTGATACTCAACAAGAAATCGTCAGCACGCAAATGCTTCCACCTTTTTCTTGTTCGAAGAGCGGTGACCATTCCCTTTGCATGCTATCATAACCCCTAAGTGACCAACTCCTCCCAAACCCAATGTCCCCCCTTTGAAAACCATTTCAGAACCCATAAACTGTTTCAAAGGACTATAAGCCGTACGTAACCCCTGCGCATAATAGCGGTGTCGCCTGTTCTGGTGCTAACTTTTGTGGGATTTTAACGGCAAACCTGTTTAACATGTATCTTCATCAAGTAATATATCTATATGTTGTCCTCATGCACACAAAAAAGAGAGAATTTTTTGAATCTCTTACGAATAGATATAAAAGAAGAGAATCCTCCGAATGTCGGAGTTTCTATCTTTGTAGATATCATTGTGTGCCCAGATTCTATGATTACAGTATCGCCCTAGATTAATGGAGTTGCATAAATTACATTCACCACACGATCCAATGATTCCTCCACCTCCTACAATGTCTCTCCTAATGTGAAGCCTTAACTTCTGACCCGAGTTCGACAACTTCTCCTACAAATTCATGGCTTAACGAAACAATATCATCCATAAATGTGTGTATATATACACAATAGCTAAAAATATACATGACGTGGTATTATTTTTATTTCACGTACCCTGGCACCAAAAGGTACTTGGTAGTGTTACAATTGTTGGTTCACCCTTTGATCTGATGAAGATCTGTGTGGTCTACTCCACGATATAACACCCTCATGAGCAGCATATAATCAGGCCCCGTTTCTTTTTTGTCAAAACAAGTAATCATGAGAAGCAAACTCAGGTGGGTCATGGGTGAGTTTCGATGGTTCACTAGTAATTTATTATGTTAGTTTTTTCTGGTGAACGAGAGATCATACCTGAGATGAAATGAGTAAGAAGAAAGACGACCAGATGAATCCATGGCAGCCCAAGCATTGACTTTTCTTCCCATTGCACCGGAAAACACTGGTGATGCTGCGGAATTATGGAAATAATAATATACTTAGTATTTGTCAATCATCTTACAATCAACAACGAAGTGAAAGAAAGATTTTCCCTTTCCTGTGGGCAGCTAATATTATTCTATAATAATATTAACTTAATATAGCAGTTGAAAGTGTTGGGGAATTACACCCCCGAAACGATGCCGACCACGATGATAATAGTACCCAAAAACTTGCGGAATAAAATAACCAACAAGAACACAAAGATTTACGTGGTTCACCCAATATAGGCTACGTCCACGGAGCACTGCAACTTTTATAACCGGAAGAAATATTACAACAAGTGTATACACCAATACACTCAATATTTCTCACACTCCCAACCCGAGTATACCGAGAAAATAATTTCTCTAACTCACACAAGAGAATTCCCGCACTCAAGAAAAAAATACACTCTTTTTTTCTATGCACTCTCTATTTATCAAAGCTAAAAAGCTTTTGATTTTGGGATACAATAACTGAAGGAATTGAGCTCTATTTATAACTAATTCCCTCGTTCAGTTTTAATAAAAATTCGATGTGGGATGAGTTTATATTATTATTTAATTTAATGTGGGCCCCACCCCATAATAATTCACCTAACAATTCTCCCACTTGAAGACTTGATTTCAATCATGTCTTCACACCATCATTGCAGCAGCTCATATATCTCCATTTATACCTGCAGTCCAACTGAAGTTGAACACAACTTCAGTTTGTCCATGGTTACCGTCTTCGTGAGCATATCGGCTGGATTTTTACTTCCAGGAATCTTCTCCAGCGTCAAGACTCCATCTTCCAGCACTGATCTGATGAAATGGTACCTAACCTGTATATGCTTTGTCCTAGCATGATAAACAGGATTTTTTGCTAAATGAATAGCACTCTGACTGTCACAGTATAATGTGCTATCTTCAAGCTTCTGACCCAATTCCTCCAGAAATGATTTCAACCATATCATCTCCTTGCTAGCTTCTGTAACTGCAACATACTCAGCCTCAGTAGTCGAAAGCGCAACAATCTTTTGCAGCTTAGACACCCAGCTTACAACTGTACCACCTAATGTGAACACATATCCAGTAGTACTTTTCCTGCCATCCAGGTCACCACCCATATCGGCATCGACAAAACCCTGTAAGCCAAATTTTGATCTCCTGAAGCATAAAGAACAACTAGCAGTACCTTTCAAATACCTGAGAATCCACTTAACTGCTTCCCAGTGTTGCTTTCCTGGATTACTCATAAACCTGCTCACAACTCCCACTGCGTGTGCTATGTCTGGTCTTGTGCACACCATTGCATACATGAGGCTTCCGACAGCAGAAGCATAAGGAACCTTATTCATATAAGCCTGCTCCTGCTCCGTCGATGGTGATTGTGCTTTGGTTAGTTTGAAATGACTAGCCAAAGGAGTACTCACAGATTTAGCTTCATCCATATTAAATCTGCTAACCACCTTTTTCACGTACTCTTCTTGAGATAACTTCAAGAATCCATTCACCCGGTCTCTGAAGATCCTCATTCCAAGGATTTGCTTTGCAGCACCCAAATCCTTCATGGCAAATTCCTTTGATAAATCTTTCTTGAGTTTATCAATTTCTTCCAGATAAGCTCCAGCTATCAGCATATCATCTACATATAGCAGTAGTATGATATAAGAACCGTCAAACTTTTTCACATAACAGCAGTGATCAGCTTGACACCTTAGGAATCCATTTTCACTCATGAATCCATCAAACTTCTTGTACCACTGTCTTGGAGCTTGTTTGAGACCGTACAAGCTCTTCTGAAGTTTGCATACCATTCTCTCTTTTCCCCGTACTTCAAAGCCCTGTGGCTGCTTCATATAAATTTCTTCATCTAGGTCACCGTGAAGAAACGCAGTCTTTACATCCAACTGCTCCAAATGTAAGTCTTCCTTCGCCACTAGTCCAAGTACAGTCCTGATAGTGGTTAATTTAACCACCGGAGAGAAAATCTCGGTATAATCAATTCCTTCCCGTTGTTGGAAGCCTTTTACAACAAGTCTTGCCTTGTACCGCTTGCTACCATCATGCTCTTCTTTTAACCGGTACACCCACTTGTTATGTAACGCCTTTTTGCCTTGCGGAAGTTCTGTCAACTCCCACGTCTGATTGGATGACAGTGAATCCATCTCATCTTCCATGGCCAACTCCCACTTGGTTGAATCATCATTTTGCATTGCCTCTTCATAAGTCTCCGGTTCACCTTTGTCTGTCAGCAAAATATAGTGAAGTGCAGGGGAGTATCTATCAGGTGGTCTAATGGTTCTCAAAGATCTCCTGAGTTCAATCACCGGAGTTTGTGGGTCATCATCTTGTGCAGTTTCTTCTTCATCTTCCTGGTTACTGGTTTTCGATTCATTCACAGGAATGTTTGTCAATGGCACTTCATCAGTCTTCTCGACTTCAGGACATTCATCTCCAGCTCCAATGTCTGACTTGTCCTTGTACAGAAGTTTCTCATTAAAGATTACATCCCTGCTCCGAATGATCTTCCGATTTTGGTCATCCCAGAAACGATAACCAAACTCATTATCTCCATAACCAATAAAGAAGCACTTCTTTGATTTCGGATCAAGTTTTGTTCTGCTTGCTGAATCAATATGAACATAGGATAGACATCCAAACACTTTCAAGAAAGAAAGGTTTACTTCTTTGCCGCTCCAAACCTCTTCGGGTATTTTGTAGTCCAGTGGTACCGAAGGTCCTCTGTTGATCAGATATGCTGCAGTGTTAACAGCATCAGCCCAGAATGATTTTGGCAATCCAGAATGCAATCTCATGCTCCTTGCGCGTTCATTCAAGGTCCTGTTCATCCTTTCAGCTACACCATTCTGTTGAGGTGTACCAGGAATGGTTTTCTCCATCTTGATCCCGTTCTGTGCACAATATTTCTTGAACTCATCATCTTCATATTCTCCACCATTGTCAGACCGTAAGCACTTCACCTTCAAGTTGGTCTCATTTTCCACCATGGCTTTCCACCTTTTAAAGGTCTCGTAAACATCAGATTTATTTTTCAGAAAATAAACCCAAACTTTTCTACTCGAATCGTCAATGAATGTGACATAGTATCTCGAGCCTCCAAGGGATGTCACAGGAGATGGTCCCCATACATCAGTATGAACCAGCTCCAACTTTGCTGCTTTCGGTTCTCTACCGCCTTTTGAAAAGCTCACCTTCTTCTGCTTTCCAAAGATACAGCTTTCACATAGTTGGTGTTCAACAGTCTTTAATTCTGGTAGCTTTCCTTTTGACACCAACATCTTCATTCCCTTCTCACTCATGTGTCCAAGTCTATAATGCCATAGACTTGAATTGGCTCCAGCATCCACAGCTGCTAATGTGTCTCTGCAACTGGAAGTCATATACAATGTTCCAGTTTTCTTTCCTCGAGCAACAATCATGGCTCCTTTGTTCACTTTCCAGGAACCATCACCGAAGGTCACATTGTGGCCTTCATCATCGAGCTGTCCCACCGAGATCAGATTGCGTGTCAAATTTGGTACATGTCTGACTTTGTTGATTTTCCAGACAGATCCATTTGACATCTTCATCCGTACATCACCCATACCAACAATTTCCAAGGGTTTTCCATCAGCCAGGAAAACTTTTCCGTAATCGCCAGCGATGTAATTATCAAATACATCGCGATCACCAGTGGTATGAAACGAAGCTCCCGAGTCCATAACCCAAGAATCAACAGGGCTTTCCATGGATAATAGCAGAGCATCATGTACTTCATCAGTGACAGCATTGGCATTATTTTTCATTGATCTGCAGTTCTTTTTCAGGTGACCAGTCTCACCACAGCTCCAGCACTTCATATTCTTTTCAGAGATGTTTTTGTCTTTTCCATTTCTTGACTTGGATCTACCGCGCCATCGGTTGGAACTCCTTTCACCACTCCTGCCTCTTCCTCTGTTATCAAGATTTAGAGCAGATCTCGATGATGTTGCTTCACCCGAGTCTTTCCTGCGAACTTCTTCAGCTAGTATTTGATCTCTAACATCATTGAGTTGTAGTTTTCCTTTTCCAACAGAGTTGCTAACCGCTGCCCGCATCGGTTCCCAAGTTTCTGGTAAAGACGCCAGAAGAATAAGTGCACGAATCTCATCATCAAATTTGATGTCCACCGATGTCAGCTGGGAGTCAATCGTGTTGTATTCATTTATGTGTTTTGCCACCGAAGCACCTTCTACCATCTTCAAGTTGAATAACTTCTTCATGAGATGTACTTTGTTGTTTGCTGATGGCTTCTCGTACATGTCTGACAGAATGGTCATCATCTCCTCCGTGGTTTTGGCCTCCCCCACGTTATGCGCAACGTTCTTTGTTAGGGTCAATCGTATGACACCTAAAACCTGTCGGTCAAGGAGCTCCCAATCATCATCCTCCATCTTTTCCGGTTTCTTTCCTGATAGAGGTTCATGGAGCTTCTTACTGTACAGATAATCTCTTATCTGTAACCGCCAGAACGAAAAATCTGTTCCATCGAACTTGTTGATTCCTGGTCCCGATCCATCATCTCCGGCCATCACTTCTCTAGCCTTAGCAAAAAATCTAAAAAATCTTTTCTGATGTGGAAGATCAGACAAAGCTGCAACCACAGAGCATACTCAGAATTCTTAAGAATTTTCACAACAAGGCTCTGATACCAGTTGTTGGGGAATTACACCCCCGAAACGATGCCGACCACGATGATAATAGTACCCAAAAACTTGCGGAATAAAATAACCAACAAGAACACAAAGATTTACGTGGTTCACCCAATATAGGCTACGTCCACGGAGCACTGCAACTTTTATAACCGGAAGAAATATTACAACAAGTGTATACACCAATACACTCAATATTTCTCACACTCCCAACCCGAGTATACCGAGAAAATAATTTCTCTAACTCACACAAGAGAATTCCCGCACTCAAGAAAAAAATACACTCTTTTTTTCTATGCACTCTCTATTTATCAAAGCTAAAAAGCTTTTGATTTTGGGATACAATAACTGAAGGAATTGAGCTCTATTTATAACTAATTCCCTTGTTCAGTTTTAATAAAAATTCGATGTGGGATGAGTTTATATTATTATTTAATTTAATGTGGGCCCCACCCCATAATAATTCACCTAACAGAAAGTACAATTGAGTGGTGATGCATGAACATAATAGATCTCCCAACCAATACGGAGAACATATTCAATCTATCTCGTGTCACACTATACTAAATTATGTTGTTGTTTTATTTGTTCTAGATTGAATTATCTCAAAATTTCTGGTTTTTTATTCTTCGTCCTTTATATAAACTTATATTAGTGCATCTCCTTTGTCATTCTGGGAAAACTTTTCTTATTTAGTCCATACTGTGCTTTTGATGCGTCGACATATGCCAAATACTCAAGACTTGCACGGATCCAGGAAGTAGAAGATATCGAAAGCTATTTGTGATTAGAATATATTTTATATCCCATCAAAAGAACTAACATAGCTAGTATTCACTCACATGTTCTTGGAAATCTAATTAATAGTTCTTTAATGAATTTATGTTTCAAAAATAAATTATATAACTTTTCCCAAGCCTGGGTGCATGGAAAATTTGAATTTGGGGTCGATTCCTCTTTGATTTTTAAGCATTTAATGGGGGTATATAGATGGATGGAAAACGCAAGAAGAATGCGATAGATTCGAAAAAGTTCATCAAATTTGAAGTCCAAGTATATTATTTAATTTTTGTTGTTTAACAAATGTTGGTAATAAGTATTTTTATTTATTCATAATAAATATTTATAAAAAAACTAAATTTATTTATTATCATACTTTATGAAAACATGTTAACAACATAATATATATTAGTGTATCGACGTACGCGTTGCATGCTTGTATAATATTTTTTAAAATTATTTTGATTTATATTTAAATGAGGATCAAAATATAATTATAAGAAATAGTTTGTCACTAAACTGTAATTTTGATATATGAATTAAAAAATAAATAGAAAAAAGAAAAGAAAAAAAAGACTATGTAAGAATTGAACCTACAACTTAATACTTACTAGTTACTCTGCAAACGCGATGCATGTGTGTACAGTCTTTTTTTATCATTATCGATGGACTAAAGTAAAATTTGACAAATTATGAAAGGACTAAATTGATATTTGAATTGTTGAAATAAAAAAAATAAAAATAAAAGTACGTGTTGAAATTTAAAGAAAAAACACAAAAAACAAAAGTGTAATATTAATATCATATAAGGACAAAGTTGAAAGAAAAAGTTGGTGTCTTTCCTAGATGGTTACTGTCATATCTTCAACTTTAATAAAATAGATAATACAAAAATTATATACGTTAGGCTACATGTGACTTACATTATAGTTTCAACACTTTATTACACTAAAAATTATTTACTCAAAATGTGTCCAACTTAATAATATAATATATAATAATATATATATTAATTTTATTTTTTAATTAAATTATGAATAGGGAAAACAATAATATGAGAAAATGTCGAAACATGGCAACATTTTGTCACCACCTACCAGCCACTATCTCCGTCCCCACCCGCGACTACTAGTTTACTAGCTCGCTTGCCCCAAAATCAATGGAGTGAAACCCTAGATTTTCACCTGCAATTCATGGAAATTCTCCGTCTCCCCACCGTATGTCAACTCCCATCCAACTGGAGAACCCAAAAATTCAAATCTGTAGTCCACCAAAATGTTCGCCACTACAGAAAACCCAGAACTCGGATCTGCCTCTGCAATATGTCGAATGCTCGTCTCATCAATTGCTCCACAGACCACAACCATCATACCCACCACCATCACCGTGACCACGAGCATGATGGCCATAATCATCATCATCACGGTCACAGTCATGGCCTTTGTGCTGGATGTGATGTTCCGCTGACAAAATCTCAGGAAATTTTCCTGAAGTTCGCCAAGTTTATTAAATGGGCTGATCTGGCTAATTTCTTAAGGGAGCATTTGGAACTCTGCTGCTGCTCAGCTGCTCTGTTTTTGGCAACTGCTGCGTGCCCCTACTTGCTCCCCAAGCCTGCTGTCAAGCCTTTTCAGCAAACCTTCACGTTCATTGCCTTCCCTCTTGTTGGGGTACTGCAGATTTCCGGAAAGAACTTTTCTTTTTCTGCTTCAGCGGAAACCAGTTTATCACCTTTCATATATGTGAATCTTTCCTTCTCTGATCCTTGTGTGCAGGTTTCGGCATCTTTTGATGCTCTGATGGATATCATGGCTGGGAAAATTAACATTCATGTTCTAATGGCTTTGGCTGCGTTTGCTTCAGTGTTTATGGGGAATGTTTTAGAAGGCGGAATGCTTTTAGCAATGTTCAATTTGTCTCACATTGCGGAAGAGTATTTTACTAGTAGGTCCAAAATTGATGTCAAGGAATTGAAAGAAAACCATCCTGAATTTGCTTTACTTTTGGACGTGAAGAATGGGGAGTTGCCCAGTTTTTCAGCCTCAACTTACACCGAGGTTCCTGTTAGTGATTTGGAGGTTGGGTCGTATTTATTGGTCAAAGCTGGTGAGGTCCGTCTTTGTCAATCATTATCATCACGTTTTCTATGCCAATTTTTTTGGTTGCGTTTACCTCTTTGCTCATGTTCCTTGATGCTTTTGAGAACAAGTTTGGGCTGACGAGTTTTAAATATTACCTTTCTTTAATTGCTATCTATTTGGTCTTGTCTTTCAGCTTAAGCAAATACTAAATTACCCTGGTTCATCAAAACTCATGTGTATGTGTTCAAATCATTACCATTGAGATGACCTTTTCAGACTTGTGATGATTGACTTTCTCTCGTTTATGGAGGATGGGTTTGCCATTGTAACTTCAAATTTAAAATCATGATTGGAACGCTGTTATATTGAATTGAGATATCTCTCGTTTGAAAAAAAAAAATCACTCTCTGATTAGATAATGCTTGATCTTACCACCTAATCACATTCCCGTGAAGTTTTTAGCAAATTATTTAGTTTATTTTCGAGCTTGTGGCCCACCTTTAATAGAACCTGGCTGTTTGAATTTGATTGCATCCCTTTCATTTTTTCTTTTTGAGGATATTTAAATGATTCTGCTATTCACATGATAATGCAGAATAATAATTGCAATATTTTGTGTCTTTCTTTTCTTTATCTTGTTTCAGTTTTATCTGATCCTTGAAAACAGTTGAGGAATAAAATTTTTCAGTAGTCTTTCAGGCTACCACAGACGGGAAATATATTTTGTATGCCGTGAATTATGGTGCGTCGGGGCTCAAACCTGAGACCTTTTGGCTGTTTTTCATCACCAATAATTCAATATGTTGGCCATTTTATGCAAGCACGTCAAATGCTGAACTGCAAAAACCTCTTATTAATACCTTCCTCTTGAATGATTTTATTTTATTGTCTGATGATGTCTCAATGTTTTTTAGGTGTCAATAGCTTCTCTCTATTATACATGATATGATTTCTTCTTGAAGGGGTTGTATATTATTTATCGGTTTTATTATATTTTTTTCATGCAAAATTACTGATCAGTGGAAACTTAGGGTGGTTTTCTTTCTTTTCCTATCAATGTCCGCACAAAAAATTATCTTCAATTGATATAATCGTAGTATTTGCTATGTTCAGTCAGTGCCTGTGGACTGTGAAGTTTTCCTTGGTAGATCAACCATTACAATCGAGCACTTGACTGGTGAAGTCAAACCCGTGGAAAAGAAAGTTGGAGACAGCATTCCTGGTGGTGCTCGGAACTTGGAAGGGATGATGATTGTGAAGGTATGCAGTTGATTTATTTAAGCATTGTCCTGTTTAATTGGATGGGTGGATCTTATCAAGTAACAGATTATTGAATATTCATCAATTGCAGTATATTTTTTATTTACATTTATGAGGTATAACCTATCTTGAAATGACACATAAGCACTAAGTTTTCTTTTAAAAAACTTTCCCAACATTTTTCCTGAAAACCTGTGAAGTAAATTTTCTTGTGACACGATTTGGTTGAACTTGTCAGTCATTACTTGAATTGCTTCTTTTTGGTGATATACAAATTGTGATATGGTGGAGTTTTGTAACATCCGTAATTTTCTTACAAATTGTGATATATACAAATTCGTAATTTTCTTAACAGCAAGAACAGCACCACGCCCGATATGGGCGTCGCCACGCCCTGGGATCTTTCCTGGACAGCAAGAGCAGCATTGCCCCGCACGATAACGGCATCACGATGCTCTAAAATCTGTCGGTTCTTTTTAAATGCAAAATTCTACACCAATTGTGTAAAAAATGAAACCTCAAATAAATAAGAATCAACCTCTAAGCTCACCATCCAAACATAACTTTAAACTATGACATAAAAAGTAAATCTCTCATCTAGCAAACATTAAACTCCAAACTGTTTTTGCTGAATAATAAATAGGCTCGGATAGGTGCCCTCCACCCCAAACCGCTCATCCTCGCCAGCAAGCACCACCTCATCCCTTTTCATATGCATTGATGAAATCTATTGAGTACAGGGGCTCAACAAGCAGTTCCGAAAATAATAAATTATATATACATAAAAAGGATACATGCATTAAACTTTTTTAGCATATGAAAATACATTTTTTCCTCAAAGTGTACTTTCGAAAATTGCACACCAAAGTTTTGACAGTCCCTTGACACCTCAAACTTCAAGCATAAGTCAAATTTTCCCTCAAAATTTCATCACTTAAAAGCTTTCACGGAATTTATGAAATGTAGCTCAGAAATTCCTTAGAGTCATCACTATGGTCATTTGGCGAAACATAAAATACCGTGTATCCAGGTTTGGCAGAGGCGCACTAACCCGAAGGCCGACGCCCATAATCATTCATTTTGGTAGAGACGCCTTACTCAAAATCCGAAACCCAAAACCCGTAATTGGTCAAGTTGGTAGAAATGCCCGACTCGAAAGCCGAAATCCAAAACCCTAAACAGTCATGACTTCGCCACATGACATAAATTCTTAAAATATTCTTTTCTTCAAAATTTTCTGCTTCACCAGAAATCATTTTGCTAAAATTTTACGGCATCGCTTCCTCAAAATTTCCCTTGCGTAGGCTCGCAAAGACGAGTTTATGGACCAAGCCACCGCACACAACACCTGTGCATGCAGGGCGGCGGCGGCTCGAGCCCCCTCACCAGCCTTCCTGCACGCCCCTCGCACCACGCCTCCCTCTTCGGCTCCTGGCACAGCCTACACATTCACACATGCACACATGCACTTGTAAATCTTCACACACACTTCTATATCTAAATCTGCACACACACATGTATATATACATGTACGGTTGTACACCTTCAACTTTAATCATAGATATCAAAACTTAGATTTTCCTTCCCACCATGATCATATATATTCAAAAACATCACAATCTCAAACATAATATGATTTCAACTATACGTCAAAAAGAATGGAATCGACTTGCTTTGTTTTTTTATTTAGAGATGATCTCGAGATGATGGACGATACCCCGAGCACGACAGAAACCCACTTGGATCTACAAATTTCTGCCTGCTTTTGAACCCTAGATCAAGCCCTCCCCTCTCTTTTTCTTTCTTGTGTTTTACGTGTTGTAGGGGTGGGAAGATTATGGTTTCCTTCTATTGTATTTCAGAAATGAAAGGCTGAAACTTAGTTTTAAAAGTGCTAAAACTATGGCTTGAAAGTGTGTTTTAATTTTGTAAATGAAGTGCTGAAACATTATAACTTAGAATGTGTTAATCAACTTGTGCTGGAAAATAAACCCATAGGATGATAGTAAAATCACATATTTTCTTTCTTTCAAACAAAAATGAAGAGGCTGATACTTCACTTAAAATTTCTTCATAAAATTATGAGATAGAACTTTTACCGTACCCGCCACCCGGGTATCTTCCTCCGGAAATCCTTCTTGAATCCATCTCATCTGAAAATAATGACTCCCTCAAAAATAAAGTTAAATCCTTAAAAAAATTTAGTTCACTAAGTATATTATATCTAGCAATTAAAAATAAATATCATGCGGTCTATGTGGACGCTTGGAATTTTCAGGCGTTGCAAGTTTAAAGTTTCTTAATACAATTATAACAGTTGCATCTGTGGTAATGATCTTTTTTAACTTGATGCATTTTAATGTTATGATCATCCTAGAAGTATAAACATGCCTCAGTGCATGGACTGTCTCTGTCCAGATTTTGCTTTTTTGAAGTTCTAACATTCAATTCAGGCAAAGAAGACTTGGAAAGAGTCAATGTTGAGTAGAATTGTGCAATTGACTGAAGAAGCTCAATTGAGTAAACCAAGGCTTCAAAGGTGGCTTGATAAATTTGGCGAGCGTTACAGCAAAGCTGTCATAATTTTATCCTTTGCTGTTGCATTCATGGGGCCATTTCTGTTTAAGTGGCCATTTTTCAGTACATCAGGTATGCTGTTGATTTTATTATGTCGATAAATTTTCCTTCTCTCGTTTTTGTGAAAGTATTTCGTTGGGTTCCATCTTGGTAGCAGAAGCATCCATCACTCCAATTCCTACTCTACTCGAACCCATTAGAAAAAAATATTGATGTTAGAAGTCAAATAACAAAAAGTTCAAAGTGAATGCGAATGCGAATTTATAACAAATAGCCCTTCATTTTCTTCTATTATGTGTGTGTGGATGCTATTGTGTTTGTGTACGAGTTATATGTGAATTTGTAGTTGTTATATCTACTTTAATCATTTGCTTTAGATCTATAGTTTGCAGAGGATCAGTTTATAGGGCATTGGGGCTTATGGTGGCTGGATCACCATGTGCATTGGCTGTTGCCCCTTTGGCATATGCCACAGCAATAAGTGCTTGTGCAAAAAAGGTATTTACCCGTCTTTATAATCTGTTTGCTAAGCTACTAATTTGATAGATGTTCATAACTCAGTATATTCACAAGTTTCATATTTTGTAGCTATTTAAAATCTTAGACATGAGACATGTCACAGTGGCATATCGTTCTTACTTGATTATCATATTCACTAATACTCCTCCCCGATAAAGCACACTTGATTTTGATCATATTCAAACAAAATTTTATGAATCTCTATTTGCATACATAAATGTGTACCATCATCTCTCACTCTCTTTATAGGCACATAAACAAATTCACCCTTAAAACAGGGCATTTTGCTTAAGGGGGGACATGTCCTAGATGCACTTGCTTCTTGCCAGACTATTGCATTTGACAAAACTGGCACATTAACAACTGGAGAATTCATGTGCAAAGCAATTGAACCAATACATGGACATTTTGGAGACAATGATAAACAAATAGCTTCGTGTTGTGTACCCAGCTGTGAGAAAGAAGCTCTTGCTGTTGCTGCTGCCTTGGAGAAGGGAACCACCCACCCTATTGGAAGGTTTTTTAATTTTGTAGAAACATCTTTCATGGCATAGCATTTTGGCCGAGTGTGCTTTATCTCAGTCTCTATTATGATATATGGCATTTGATGATTACTTTCCTAACAAGATATCGAACATAATTTTTGGACAAACAAAAATGAGATTGAAGGAGAAATGTTATATACAAGATATTGGGTCTTATATCATTCGTGGGTTAACATCTACAATCAAGAATATTTTATATGTTATTTTAAACTTTTGCGCTGACAGTTTGTACGCAAGCAAGGTGCCACCTGAACAACATTGTAAAGAAGGATAATCTTAGTTTTGTCATTGTTGCAGAGCTGTTGTGGATCATAGTGTTGGGAAAGATCTCCCTTCAGTTTCAATTAAAAGTTTTGAGAATCTACCTGGCAGAGGTCTATTTGCTACTATATCTACCACTGAGGTATTAATTGTAAATTGTTTGGAATTTTTATGAGACCACTCTCTAAAATATGAACTTGCACAGCACTTCTGTGGAATTATTTTGAAAATGTCATGAATTATTCAGCATCTTACTTTGACCCATAATCCCTATTTTTGTCATACTTATACTTTGTTGGTTAAAGATGGATGATGAGTTAAATATTATAGTAGGTGTCTAGATGCCCTTTATTATTGCCTGGTAACTGTGAATTAAGTCTTCAGTCGTTCTTTTCATTATAGCCAGGATTTGGAGGTGGTAAAACATTGAAAGCTTCAATTGGTTCTGTGGAGTACATCACTTCACTTTTTCAGTCGGATGGTGAATCGAATAAAGTTAAGGAGGCATTTGACACTTCTTCTCATGGAGGTGACTTTGTTCGGGCTGCACTTTCTGTCGATAAAAAGGTGACTTTTTTTTTTTTAATATTGACTGATTTTTTCAGGATAAAGAGCTTCTTGGAATCTATGATGATATTTTGTTTGACTCGTTATTTTTCCATTCTAATTTTGTGGATGATAGTATTGTTCCTTTTGAAACTCTTTCTTGTGTTTGACATTTTGACGAGGCTCCTAAATTCTTTTACTTCTATGTGAAGGTGACACTATTTCACTTTGAAGATAAACCTCGAGCAGATTCTTTGGATGTAATAAAGTCATTGCAAGATAAAGGAAATCTCCGTGTTATGATGCTAACTGGTGATCACGAGATGAGTGCTTCGCGAGTAGCCAATGCTGTGGGCATCAAAGAAGTTCACTGCAGCCTAAAGCCAGAGGACAAACTCTATCATGTGACAAGTATTCCCAGAGATACAGGTAGCAATATGTTTTATTTGCCCAACACAGTAAATGTCGATAAATTAATCTTTTATTTATATTTGGGTGTAATTTTTTGGTAGAACGTTCGCCTGAAACATATTCTTACTGTTTAGTGGCATAAATTGTTTTTCCGATTGGATTATAGTTGGAAGCAACAATGACCTCTCTTCTCCTATGTGGATACCCGTACAACGTAGTAATTGAAATGTTATCCTTGAACTATTGTACCATTTTCTTTTTGAAAAATGATTTGAGATGCTTCGTCAGCATCAGCTAAATGTTTTCTGCAATACGTAGTCAATCATCCCTTCAGCAGCACATATACAACTTAATTCCTGACTTGTGATAATCTGATCTTTCATTTTCACGACAGGTGGAGGTCTTATCATGGTAGGCGATGGAATTAATGATGCTCCGGCCTTGGCTGCTGCCACTGTTGGTATTGTTCTAGCAGAGCGTGCCAGTGCAACTGCTGTAGCTGTTGCTGATGTGCTGTTACTTCAGGACAATATTTCCGGGGTTCCATTTTGTGTCGCAAAATCTCGACAAACTAATTCCTTGGTATACATAATTTCCTCATCATTATCATACTTTTTACCTCTAATTTTCTTATAACAATTTGATAATATAACAAGTCTGGATCGCAGGTTAAGCAAAATGTTACTATTGCATTATCTAGCATTGCTGTAGCCTCCCTTACTTCCGTCTCGGGGTTTCTTCCTCTTTGGCTAACAGTAAGTTTTGGCATGGTATTTTAAAAGAAAAGCTGAGTTTTGCCTGCTAAATTTCCTTAATTCTTAAATTGTGTTTGTCAAAAATCTTGGTGTTCTGGATATCCCTTTATGCCGTTTGTCAAAAGTTAATGATATCGTTGAACTACAAAACAAACTTCACACATGAACGTGCTTTGTGTCAATCGGGTGAATATGCATGCAGGTGCTTCTGCATGAAGGGGGAACTCTTCTAGTTTGTTTGAATTCAGTTCGAGCTCTAAATTCTCCGTCGTGGTCCTGGAGGAACGATCTTCTCCGACTTTTTGACAAATTTAAATTGCTACTTTTATCCTCAAGGAATGGTGAAACTGGCAATGACACCATTCAGGCTGCTCCTTTGTAGTTATTAATTCAATGTGCAATTGTGAATAGACAAATAAATCCCCAGAATTCGTGTCCTCCCGTGAGCAATTAGATTATGTTTGGCAGGTTAATTTGAAATGTAATATATATTAGTTGTACTAGAAAATGCAGAAATTCAGAATATTTGTTTATGTAAGAAATCGATAATAAATTTCTGTTGGCATGAATTACTGGTATGACGTAACTCGAATGGAAAAATTGGAGTGCTGGCATATGTGTTGATAATTGTTTTCATAATCGGATCGATGATCGAATCAATTGATCTTGAAAAATAATCAATGAAATAACGGTCAGGACAGGAAAATTGTTATATCAAAAATATGTGGTGAGTTTAACTGATTATATTTTTAACACCATAAAATCAACTCGTTTATAATATGTAAGCTATATAATATGCGAAATATGTTATTAGAAGTCACTTTTTTACATAAAATAATTGTGTAACGGGCTAACCAGGGACATATATACTTTAGTTTTGGTTCTGGCGGCTAAAAATCTCTTTTTGTATTTGGGCATTTGGTTCGTGAGACTCAATCAATATATATAAATTATATTATATATGGATAGTAATATGATCTACAATTTTAGTCATCATTTGTAAAATTTTGAATGAAACAACGATCGATAATAATTTAATTTATTATTCATCGTGTCAGAGTACGAAGAGACATGAATGTTTTTTTATAATGTCATTATTTTTTCTGAAGGGAAAATTTGTTTGATATGGTTATTCCTTAAAATAACAGAACTTTTTGTCATGTCAAATATTAATTAATATCATTATTAGAAAAATATTAATTAATTTCAAAGTGGTTGACGGTATGTCACACTTTCAGTGAGTTAATGGTATGGCTTAATTTGGTGTATTTTTGTTATCTAATCTTAATCAATAATTATTTTTTTAAAATGTCTTGTTTATAGTGTATTTCAAATATGCTTGGTGAGGGTTTTTTTTTTTTTTTTTAAATATGGTTGACCAAATTCATTTTCCTAATTATCCTGCATAATAATTTAGACGGTACAAAAATTCATGTAAGACGGTCTCACGGGTTAATTTTGTGAGACGAATATTTTATTTGAATCATCTATAAAAAAAAATTAATTTTTATGTCAAAAGTATTATTTAGTATTGTAAATATGAGTAGAGATGACTCATCTCATAAATAAAGATTCGTGAATTCGTCTTATAAAATATCAGAAGGGTACTTTCTTTGTAAGGTGACAAGATATTAGTTTACGTGACGCATGTCAATACATGCCATTTCTAAAATGGAGTCGAGTATATAAGTTTAATTTATTTATAATTTATTTTGTGACAACATATCAGCTGGTACTATAATTTAGAGGGCTACTTCGATCCAAACATCTAACCTAACCTTCTGCTTAAATAAATAAATTGCCAAAATTTATAAATAAGTGTAAAAAAATTAAAATTTCTCTTGAAAAACCAATTTTGTTTTGCATGTATACATTTTTTTTAATGTTATAACCGATGACCTTTTACATTTTTTTATTACTTTGTCACATGTAAGGATCCTACGGAGACGGGTTGAAAGAAATAAAATGTGAGATTCTGCAATAATGATCATATCCCACTAATATTTGTTTATTCATACTTTGTCTCGCTTTAATTATTTCGAAAAATAACTAATTTAAATTCTAAAAAAGATATATAATATATTTTACGAGTTTTTACAACAATAAAAATTTTGATTATTTACCAATAAATGTTAAATTTTTTTTTAAAAAAAATACTTTAATAAGTTTTGCATTTCCAGTATAACACACTTGGAAATTTTTGGGTATGCATTTCCAAAAAATTAATACAAACTTTTCACGTTGAGGTATTAGTATGGAATTTGTCGAGTATACGAGTAATACGTCAAAATCAGTTTAGCATTAAAAACTGAAAATTGGAAAGTGAAAGTAACATGACGACAGTGTAATTCTTACTCACTTGAAAAATATAGAAAATGGGTTTCTTTTTATTAGTTATATATTCAAAAGTACAATCTCATCGATTGGTCAGGAACATATCCGTACCTTTTATTAGGCCAATCAAGCGGTTGTCTCAGGGCCCAGTCCAATAAAAGGCCTAAATTTATATATATAAATATATATATATATATGGTATATGTTATTTGTTCTCTAACACTTTCTAAATCTCAACCATAATTTTTGTCCTCATTCAACAAATAAAGTTTACGATCCCCTACTTCTCTTAAGATTGAAGTTAAGTAATTTTTTTTCATGAATTATGCTTTATTTTCATTTCAAATCTTCTTTATAAATACATATTTATATTTGTAAATTGATCTAGAAAATGATCCTAAATGAAAATGAATTTACTTGCGATATGTGTATTGTAATGTGCTTAGAGACCATGTTAATTAAATATATAACTAAAGCACACATCACATGATGTAAATTATTTAATTAATTATCATTGAATTATGAGTTTTATATAAATTTTATGTGCGAATTGTGTAATTAATCAGCAGATAGTCTAAGAAAATAAAATAAATTGTAAATAGAGCTTAAATGTGTGAACCGTTGAAAGATGAAATTCGTTGTTTTTGAAATTTTTTTTCCTTTGATTTTATAGTTTGTTATTTCGACTCAAGGAATTCTTTGATTTTGTATTTTCTATAATTATAGAGACTAAAAATGTAGGGATATTTTGGTTAGACGCTTGTTAATTTGATTTATATTATTTTAGAAATTAAATTTTGCAAGTAATTGATGATTTGGTTCAGAAAATATTTGTCTTTAATTTATACAAATTATAAAACTATAATTTTTTATTTTACGTGATACTGTTTGTTTTGATTTTATATGTTAATTGAAAATAATTGATTTTGTTTAAGATTTTTAAAACATTTTAATATCGGTAACCATAACATTAACAAAATTAAGTTTAAAATGCCTTCTAAATATGGTAACCATATCAGTAACAGTTGCATCGGCAGGAAGAAGCTTCTCGACGTTGAAATTAATCAAGAATATTCGATCAACAATGTCGTAAGATAGACTAAATGGACTAGATATGTTGTCGATTGAGAAAGAAATGGTCCGAAAATTGGATTACATAGATTTGATAGATATTTTCGCCTCTAAAATAGCTAGACGAGTAGTATTTATGTAGTTATTTTAAATATTTGTTAAGTTGTTATTGATGTAATATATTGGTTTTGGTATATTTATGTATTTATTAGTATATTTGTTATTGCAAATTGAATTTTATATTTATTACTGCAACAAGAGGGCCCGTTTTTTCAATTTTCGTTTCAGACCCTATTCAACACAGGTACGGCTCTGGTCAGGAAGACTACTATTGATCGACAAATGAATCCCAAAAGTAGGTATATGGAGTACTATTGTGATGGAAAAATATCAAACAAAGAGTAAGTATCTTGTGAGACGGTCTCACGAATTTTTATATATGAGACATATCAATGCTATCGATATTCACAATAAAAAGTAATACTCTTAACATAAAAAATAATATTTTTTCATGGATGACCCAAATAAAAGATTTGACCCATTAAATTGATATGTGAGACCGTCTCACAAAAATTTTCGTGTAAAAAAAATAGTGTATATCGAAATAAGGGATAAAGGGGTAGTAACAACAATAACTCGACCTTCTCGGAAAGTCAATATATATAATTATATTTCAGCATCCATACTCCGTGACTTAGAAATGTAATATGTTCCTAACAGATCGGTGATTACGGTTTGATTTATGAAATTTGATAAGTAAGATTTATTATTTTTTTAAAATAAAAAAATATATAATAAAGACGCCAAAAATAATTAAAGTGAAGTAGATGGTGGTAATCTTACAATGTAACTCTGCAATTACTAAAAAAATTATAAATTCATATAATTTTTATGATCGAACAAAATCCATCGTTCAAATGAATATGATGATATATGTAAATAGTTGTAAGAAAAGTAAAGATATCCAAATACCATCAAAGGTGTTTTAATTTGGTGAAGGAATTTGGACTTTTTGTTAAATGAGCTGTGACTCTTCATTCAATGCATGCATTCTTTCTCTTTCACGCGAAGCTCCCTTCACATGGCCGCCCCTTCTGCAAAATAAATACCAGTTAATTAGTTTCTATATCGTTGCACTCTCTCTATGCCTCAAATTCCCGCTCAATTCCTCGGGTTCTAGCTGTGTACAGAAGATGAGTGGTGATAAATAATGGGCACCAAGTGTTTTGGTGTACTCCATTTATGGAGGTGGAGGAATCTCGCGTTCTTTTTAATGCTTCAAGTTCAATCTTTCGGGCTGAACACTGATGGGATACTCTTGCTGTCTTTTAAAAACAGTATCTTGAGTGATCCGTTAGGAGTTTTGAAGAACTGGGATGAAAATGATGAGTTGCCATGTTCGTGGAATGGAGTCAACTGTGGACTTCCTGGCTCTGCGGAAGCTTATTTTCGGGTTACGGGATTGATACTCACGGGTCTCGGACTTCTGGGTTCAATCCCTTCGAATCTTGGAATGATCGAACATCTCAGAAATCTTAATCTCTCTGGAAATTTCATTACCGGTCCCATTCCTTCCTCTCTGTTCATGGCTTCAGAGCTTCGAGTTCTTGATTTTTCGTACAATAACTTCTCGGGCCAACTGCCTCAAAATTTGACAACTCTTCTGAATTTAACAGTGGTTTCTTTGAAGAACAATTTGATTTCTGGTTTACTGCCAGGCGGGTTTAATTCAGTTCAGAGTTTAGACGTGTCTTCCAATTTGATCAACGGATCTTTGCCTCCAGATTTTGGTGGCGCTAAAGTTTCGTATTTTAACGTTTCGGTTAACAGACTCTCCGGTGAAATCCCGCCGGCATTTGCGGCCAAAATCCCCGAAAATGCAACAATAGATCTGTCCTTCAATGATTTTGCAGGCCCGATTCCTAATTCTAATATTTTCTTTCACCAAGACATCAAATCGTACTCCGGCAACCCCAGATTATGCGGGAAGCCATTAAACAATCTCTGCTCGATTCCATCTTCCGTTGCAACTCTGCCTGATTCTTCTTCTGCACCGGACTCTCCACCAGCAATCGCTGCCTTACCTACCGACACCGCCCCTGGTTCAGCTCCATCTACAGGAAAGCGAACCAGGCTCAGGACAGGAAAAATCCTGGGAATCATCATCGGGGACGTCGCCGGAATGGGAATCCTCACTCTAATTTTCATCTACATTTATCATCTGAAGAAAAAGAAAAACAAGGATCGTACAATCCAAAAGGAGACAGAACTTGCTAAAGATCACTTCGAGTGGGCATCCTCTGAACCATCCCCGCACCAATACCACTGTCTAAGATCATGGGTTTGCTCAAAGAAACAAAGACACGGCGCCGACACCAAAGATGAAGCGGAAACATCATCAGAAATCACGACTCCCTGCACCACAGACACCGAAAATTCGCTCAAGAACCGCGAATCCCACGTCCCCCAAGAGCAGAAAAAAGGATCCCTTGTGACTGTCGACGGAGAAAAGGACCTGGAATTGGAGACATTGCTGAAGGCCTCGGCTTACATTTTAGGCGCCTCGGGTTCCAGCATAGTTTACAAAGCTGTCCTTGAGGATGGTACAACGTTGGCTGTGAGAAGAATTGGGGAGAGTGGCGTGGAACGATTCAGGGATTTCGAGAATCAGATTCGAGTTATCGCAAAATTGGTGCACCCGAATTTGATTCGGATTCGAGGGTTCTATTGGGGTGATGATGAGAAGCTGATTATTTATGATTTTGTGCCCAATGGTAGTCTCGCTAATGCTCGTTACAGTAAGTTCTCATTCTTCTTGCTTTTATATTTTTTGCGCAATTCGGTTTTTAGTAAACTTCTGCTGTATGATTAAACAAATAAATGATTCTCCTACCAAATTTCTGAACACTTGCTTTTTCTAAGAATTCTCCGCGAGGGTCATCTATTTTGAGACCCGCTGATTTAATCAAACGAACAAGATGTAACCAGCATTCTTCATGCGATCAGTCTCAAATTTGATTTGATGTATACGAAAATTATAGGATGAAAGAAGTCATTTATTTTTAAAGGATTCGAATGTAACGAGAAAGATAATAATTTGTTTGAATGAAACTATCGTAACTGAAACATTGAAATTTTGAAAGTCAACCTTGTCTTGTTGCCATTGGAATTATTATCGTTCGCTAACAGCGCATGATAACGAAGTCAACGTTCCGCATGCAGAATGCCTGCCCTAGAGGCCTAAACGAATAGGATATTCATGGAGTCTAACATGCGCTTTTCTGGTCTCGTTTCTGCAGGGAAAGCTGGGTCCTCCCCTTGTCCTTTACCCTGGGAAATTCGGGTCAAGATAGCAAAAGGGGTGGCCCGTGGACTTTGTTACATCCACGAGAAAAAACATGTGCATGGAAACTTGAAGCCCAGCAATATTCTGTTGGGCCCTGAAATGGAGCCCATGATAGGAGATTTCGGCCTCGAAAGGCTCGTCACCTGTGAGAGCAGTTCCAAGGCCGGCGGATCTGCCAGAAACTTCGGGAGCAAACGATCCACAACCTCAAAGGATAGTATCCACGATTACACAACCATTGGGCCTACTGCAAGCCCAAGCCCGAGCGTAATCGGAATTTCTCCCTATCACGCACCCGAATCTCTTCGAAATCTCAAACCCAATCCAAAATGGGATGTTTTTGCATTCGGTGTTGTGTTGCTCGAATTGCTGACGGGAAAAGCCATCATATCTGATGAAACAGTTCCCGGCTTAGCCATCAGAAATTTCACGTCAGCAGAGGAAGACAAGGACAAGATTTTGAGGATGGCTGATGTGGCGATACGTGCAGACGTGGAGGGGAAAGAGGAAGCTTTGTTAGCACTACTAAAATTAGGGTGTAGTTGCATATGTAGTGTGCCACAAAAAAGACCACCAATGAAAGAGGTCCTCCAATCGCTTGAAAAGATCGAATGCTTCTCATTTTCTTCGTCTTACAATTATGGCCAATTGTGATCATAAATTGACCCAAATATGTGAGTTTAATTTGACTGTTTTTTAACTTTTTGGGTTTGATATTATATGACCTCAATAAAAATCAAGGACTTGCTCATAAATAAAGAGGTGGTCTCTATTATATGTGTGTATATATATAGTTTTGTTATGTGATATCCTCACTGTGCTCAACTTTGTGTTCATCAATGAGCTGATATAATATATTGGATATGATAAAAAATACAAATTGTACAATTAAGACATGATTGACATTTCATTAATAGTCACAATAGATGGACAACATATACACGAGATGTAACATTGGGTCACGAGTTCGAGACACGTTATATTTTATTGGGATATTGGTGTCCTTGTGTGGCCCACATTATATTATGCGATTAATAATCTTATCAAGGCTTATCAAGCCAACTAAACGAAGCCTTAGTTAGATTTAACTGTTACTACAGTCCTGATTATTTCTCACGGAAGATAAATTCCTGAAAATAAAACGACGTCGGTTCCGCGGTGTGTGTTTCGAGATGATGACTTTGTTTTAATGACAGGAATCCTCTTGTTAGCGAGCAACAATCAAAATAACTCCAATCGGTATACTTCTGGTAATGCATCATGGTCTGATTGATGAACTCATCAGCCTAATTACTTATATTATTATTTAAATTATAATTTGATATTTTACCTTAGATATTAATTAATTTTAATTTATGCTCCAATCGAGCGAGCCTTGATTATGACGCTTTACGCTCGTGATAGTTGAAAAAAATATCGTCCTAAAAATTAAATCATTTGTCAAATATGGCATATATAATTTTGTTGTTGACAAGCACCTCACATGTTAGTTACCCCTACTCTAATGTTAGAATATTATTCATTTTAAAAACTTGAAGCCAAAAATACATTTTAGTTTTCTTACATTTATTATAGCAATTTATTACTATTCAAGATTTTTCCATAATTCAATTTCAAATATTAAGAAAAATTAGCTAAATACATGTAAAAATTTATCTAACAATTTCAACGGTTATCACACATATAAATCATGATATTCATGTAATAATTTACATACACACTAGTTTTAATAATGTTTTTCAAGATTTTGCATTTTTTTTAGAACTAGAGTCGATCAAAACGGATCAACCGGTCTTGCTATAAAAAAATAGGCGGGTGAGGTTACGATTTTAGTCTCCCATTTAGATGCGGGACGGGTAAGCTCATTTGGGTTGCGGATTGAGGCAGGGTAGGGTGAGTCGGCCCGCCCACTTTGTAAAATATTAAAATTATAAATTTTTCGATGATTTTTTTGTGAATGGTTGCATCAAGACGTTTATCTTGAGAGTACATATCGTGAGAATTTAAAACTTTGCTTTTTAATGACTTACGTATTATATATAATTAAATTTCTATTTATGTTATTTACATTGTTTATATTTGTGGTTTTTTTTATTAAAAATATAATCGATGATGTTAAAATCTCATATGATTTGTTTGAGTATGAAATTGATTACTTATTATTGTGTAACATTCTTACTATTTTTTTTAAAAAAATTCAAGTAATAACATGTGAGTTTTATTTTTATTTTTTGGGTTGACATACCTAACACACAACTCGTTCCCCCGAAGTTTTTCCAACCCGCTAGTTTGGCCCTTCAATAGGAAGACTGAGTGTGGAACCGGCACATTTGAATTGAAATATATCTTATCAACAAAATTTCACAGAACTTCTTGACCGGACAAAACAATTGAAATATTTCATGGATATTATAACAGTTTTTAGTTTTAAATAAGATATAGGGTAAACTTAAAATTTTTAAATTATGTGTCCAGATCTTATAAAGAATCATCATGTGTACGTACACTTCACAAGAAAGTAGTTCATACTGAACATACAAGAAACACAAAGTTATACCCATTCCTTTTCCATATAACATGCAAGTAAACTAAAAAAAATTGGAGGGCAGGTGAAAATAGTAATTTTTTGTTTGTAAATACGTGAAAATATTAAAATTACGACTAGGGTTCTATCATGAGAAGCAAAAAAGAGGCTCGAAGATTAATATTATCTTATTTCAGTAGCCATTATTTTTTAAAATCGAGAGACGTAGCTTATAATAAATCTTCTTATTTCAGTAGCCATGATTGATGGCACCCCATATCTCTGTGCAAATTGCATTTACGGTCATCAAATTATATACCAGAATCATCCGGAGGGCAGCCCGTACCGTCGAGAAGAGTGGCAATCATTTGAAGGTATTCCAAAATTTCCAAGATTTTATAAATGCTTCTAATCAATATTGAACTGCGTGATTCTACCATATGCTAAATGTTTTTTTGATAAATTACTTGTACCAATATTTTTGTCATCTCAAATGATTTTATCGGAATTGTTCTCATTAGTTTCATTTATTGGTTCTATCAATCAATAGGCAGAATAGCTATTCATATTTGATATTTCTTGGAAAATTGCCCTCCAAACGCACGAGGATTACAATGATTATGTTCCATCTCCTCAATCGAGTAGACTAAAGGGGACATCATCATCACAAGACAATTAATGTCTGTTCGCTCTTCTGCATGAGATCCACATTGATTAAGTTCGTTGAATCTAACATAAGACTGAAAGTACAATACGTTGGAATTCTCCCTTGATACCTATGGCCTCTAATCCCTCTATATAGTTGGTGTGAAAATCGTGTTTCTTTAATCTATTTCACGTATTTGGATCGTTATCACGCATCAACTGAAAATACATATAAATAAATTACGCAGTCAATCAGACGAGCACGACATTTATAAAAATTGATCCAATGATCGTCAAAGTGTTCCGATTCACATCATGTGTACTGACGAATTTTCATACAATATAATATATTATTCGATAACATATTTTAAAAAATATTTGTAATGCAAATAATTGGTGTGTTTCACAGTAGACAAAAACCAAGAAAACTTAACAAGTCCAATCAAGAAAATGATACAGATAATTGTTAAGATTAGAAATTGAACATAACTCAACCTCAAAAACTAACTCAAGAAAAGATAATTGTCCAAGTCTATGCAACTATCAGGTATTTTAACCAACCAACCGATGTGGACAATTGACACACCCCTCTTACGCCCAGAAATGAACATCTAGATCGTGAAATTTACAAATAACCCAACTATAGACAGAACGAGTGACCCAACTATGAGCAGTCCAACACATAACAATGGAACCTGACTCTGATATCATTTTAAGATTGGAACTTAGACTTAACTCAACCCCAAAAACTAGCTCAAAAAAGAAAGATTGTCTAAGTCCAAATATGCAACTCTCGGATATTTTATTGGAACAATTAACAAGAATCTTGTTAGTTTTCCTAGATTCCAAATACAACGAAACCAACCTAACCTATTAAAAATGCATGATTTTCGTATTAAGACTATTTCACATGGGGGATTTCTTGTCGGTAAGGTCAAAACCAAGCAAGAAAAGCCCTGTCAAGCAGCAACTTAGATCACACTGCAGATAATCTTTTCATGCTTTCAAGAACATGACTCCACATATCAAATTAATATAAAAACTTAAAACAAAATAGTAGGTTTACGTACTCGACGGTAGTTCAGTTTAATATATAATATAATTTTTTAAAAATACAAATTTTACGGTAAATAAACCAAGTTATCCCAAGATTGCCGATCTAGCATATACATGGGAAAGTTTTCTTAATTCAAGAATCCATCCTATTTGCAAACAACCAAAGACATGGAACACACTCATCAGTCGTCCCCGTCACTGATTCTTGATCAAACAGGCATAAGCCAGTATTAGGCCTCATGCTGCACAAGAAGGGGTTTTGAATTCATATTCAATTAACATAAGATGAAACTGTGATAGCATCTCTCTCAGTTATAAATCTTCACCCCCGATCAAAAATAACAAAGACAGTAATCATAAATATAGGTCTCATCCATCGTCGAATTGGCAAGAAACGGAGTAAATGTTGCATAATTCCTTTAGATTATGATATAAAACATAATGAAAAAGTTCTTACGAAGTACCACTGCTAATATCAGATTATAAGAAACCAGGGTTCAGTCCATGAGGAGCCAATTTCATGTGCTGATCCTGAGCTCTCCTTCTCTTGAACAATGGCTCTGGTGATGATGACACGGATGATGAAAAGGCCCAAGAATCATTAGAGCTATCTGAGCTAAAATAAGCATCGACTACACCCAGTTGGAGTGCTCGGTATGGGCTCATTTTTACGTTTGGAATGCAGCTTAATGCAATGATCATCCATTATCTCCATTATCAGTTTATGGCATTCAACAACTTTTTCCTGTTTATAATCCATAATCAAGAATTAAGGTCTGATAACCATTCATTCTTAAAAGGAAAGACCAAAATATTATCACCCAAAGTATAACTAACCTTGCTAGCTTTAAGCACACTCACAAACTGATTATGGAGTTCCAACTCTTTACAAGGTTCAATCTCTCTAATAACATATATCATTGTAGCGGCAGCAACAACAGATGGAAGATATCGTAGGAGACTAAAATCTGTGATAGCGTATATAACCGGACAACATTAGCAGTTGATACGAAAAAAGGAAAAAAAGAAAATGAAAAAGAAAAAAAGAACCAGAGAACGAGAGAGAGATTCTCATTGATACAAATTAGAAGTTTGACATAATCTACAATCCAACCGATTTATGATAAGTTTATAGCAAAATTATCCGATCTACTTACCGGTGAGTACACAGAGAATCAAACTCTCACACCTCCCCAAAAACTCCCAATGTGGATTAATTAGCGATCCAAATCTCCTCGTAAAGTGATCAAAGTATGGGATCGGTGTCACAGGATTCATCTTCCATTGAAGTGTAGAAAGCACCAAGAGTTCCATTCTCTGAATAGTCTTTGCCTCAAAAAGATACTTTGATTCTTCTACCTTGAACGCGCACACAATCAAAAGTCGATAACAAAACAATCAAATCAGAGAGGCACTTAAACAAACATTTGCAAAGAAGACGCACAAAGAATGAAATGTTGATGGGAAAACATACTTGAAAGTCTATCAAAAGAGGCACTTGAGTCTCTTCCACCTTTGCTGCTAACGAAACACAGGCCACAGCAACCAACTGGCTCATCCATGGTTTATCCTTCTGAAAGTAAGGGCTAGCAATAAATCTATCATAGTAGTTCACAGCTAAAGCCGCGGTCAGGGCATTGAATCCATAGTGGGAAACCAGCTTCAAAATCCATACAATGGCCTCATGTCTCACAATTTTTAAACATCCATCTACTTTTATTTCTTCAAAACTCAAACGGGCTTGTGTTTTCTCCTTAGACAAAAGGATCGAAACCTCATCATCCTCCCAGAAAAGGTCACGCTCAAACGGAAAAATGGGGGGCTTTCCGCAAATCTCGAGAAAATATTCAATTTCTGGCTCTTTCAAGTCAAACCCAATGCTCGAATCTTCGTCAAGATGCTCTTCTTCACAGTAAAGGGCATCAAATATTGAATTCTGGAGAAGGGATTCTTGTTCTTGGATATGAGAAACCATCTTCTTCAAAGAAGAAGACACTGGAGCCTCTGCTCATTATCTTTAAAGATTCAATCTTGAGCTCTGAATCATATCTTCTTACGTATGAATTTACCCTGGTTTGCCCTTTCGTTTCTCCCTTTGACGCATGAAAGAGAGGAGGAGGTCGAGAGGAAGGAGGCAACCTAAAGAAGAAGGCAGAGAGGGCTTTTTTCCGAGTGACCCTCCACGCCTGTCCTTTTTTCCCACTTTTTGTTTAACAAATCTTTTAAAATGCAAATTTTGTTCCGAGTAATTGTATCTTAGTTTTATTAATTATTACATGACTGATCGCAATAATTATTTATACATATCTTTTCTATTATATTTTTATAAACCTTCACTGCAAAAAAATTTACATAATTAGTTATTCTCTTATAAACTTTTTCAATTTTTCATTATAATTTCGATTGATTTTAATTAAAACTAACAATAGTTCAATATTTTAAAAAATCATTTATTGACAATTTCTTCAATTAAGTGGAAATTTCGTTGTATGATATCTTCCAATAAACTTAAATCTATAGTCTTATATTATACATAAATAGTTATTTTGCACTTTGAAATAAATTAATTAATTATCTGGTATAAATTTATCAATCTCCCAAGCGCAATATGATCTTGTTAAGTTTTTTCAAAAAAATTCCACGGGCGTTTGATGCATTGGAAGACCGCCGGATCCACACACCACTCAAGTAGAAGGAAGCCAGTACAAATTCCTACCCACCTCGTTGCAAATCACAGCTTGTCTAACTTAATCGTTTACCTAATCGTGATTAAAACTAAACTACTAATTATATCTCACTCATGCATCGATCTGAATGTATTGAAGAGTTCGGTGGTTTTTGAACGTTGACCATTTAGGACGTGTTTGTCCTACATGAGAATCTCGGGGAGATGTTCGAGCCTTTTAATGATAATAAAAGATAAACTAAAAAGACTAAACTAATATTTGTGATGTTAACTCGTGTCGAATTTTCAAATGAAAAAGATTTTTAATTGAGATCCCATGTATTCCTCCATCAATCTTTGGAAAAATGTATGCCAACTGAGCGGGTCAAACGTAAATTAGAGTACAATCGATGCATTAGAAACACGACAGATCTACTGCGTTGCAAAGAAAAACAAATTCAACGACGCCAATCTTGAGGAAAGCGATAATTGATTGGATCCATTTTAAGAAACTGTAAATAATATCCCCCGGCCACTTGATTCGTTTAATAATAATACGGGCAGCCCCCCAGTTCAGAATTCGAAAACTTTAGTCCAATACTAGGTACTCTTCACATCACCGCGTGTGTACAGTTTTTTTTTTAGTTATTGAGGGACTAAAGTGAAATTTGACAAATTATCGAATGACTAAAGTACTACTTGAATTGATGAAATTTAAAAAAAAATGGTTTGTTAAAATTAAAATAAAAATTGTAATATTCATATAATATAAGGGCATATTTGGAAAAGAAATTTGGTGTCTCATTTTGTCTCTATTAGGCTCAATCCAGTCTCTAACAAAAAAGCGCTGCTCAACCCACTAGTCAAAACTCTTAGCCACCACACTAATTTAGTACTCGCATTTGGGAAAAATAATATTTTTGTATAAATCAGATCAAGAGTCGTAGATTTGTTTGACAAAATTCACTCTTCAGATATGAGTTTTTGTGATATATATGACAATAATCATAACATTCTAACTACTATGTAATATATCACAAAAACTCCAGTGAGACGTTTCACAGGTCAATTTTTTATTTGGATCTTCAATTCGAAAATACCTGTAAGACCGTCTCACCTACTCTATATCTATATATATATCACGCAGTCCCACGTCAAATCATATATTATATTTTTGCAATGTTTCGAAATCGAACATGTCTCTCTCAAATTTAAAAGAAATTTGTTTGTTATAATTTCGCATTGTATAATACTCTCATCTACCTTATCTCATAAAATCCAGACGCGACTATTTTATATATTAGTATGTCTTTTGTAAAACAGATGGTCTCACGAATTTTTATCCGTAAGATGAGTCAATCATGTCAATATTTACAATAATAAATAATAATTTTGACATAAAAAATAATATTTTTCATAGATAACGTAAATAAAAAACATGTCCCACAAAATAAACTCGTGAGATCGTATCACGAATTAAATTTTTTTTTGTATATATATAAATATAAATGTGTTTTTATATTGGTTTCAGCTGTTACACTTGTTGTATTATCAGAACTAGCAGGTAAGTTAAAATTAGTCGGCAGGTGTTGACAGAGAGAAGAGGGGTAACGTACGTTTCACTTGGGGATTCATTGTACTTGTTTCGTTTAAACATGCACCCCCACAAACGACAACAGTAATATATATCAAAAGGTGATTATTGAGATTACCAAGGGGGACTAATAATTATCACTGATTTAAACATATAGATTATGTGTTTAATCACACATGAAAAAATATATAAAATTTGAGGCTATGATAAAGAGTTTTTATATATATGAACTCATCACGAGTACTATATATACGTGGTCTATTAATCATCTATTAAGTACGTACTAACTATTTTTCTCGGTCTCGTCTCAATTATATATATTTACTAAAACAAATTTGTATTGTTTCTTGGTTAATTATAGTAAGGAAGAACCAAGCAACTTGAAGATAATTAATAATTTCGTTCACAATTTTTTTCAGTAGGTTTTTTTTTACTGCTAGTCATCATTCATGTTTGCCGCATCATAAATATATTTCAAAATTGAACAAGCCCGTATGTTCGATCATGGTTATTTTGACATTTTCTAGACAGCACAGATCTATGTCAAGTTTGAACAAAATAAATTAAGTTTAGTTAATTCCAACTATAGTATAAGCCTAATAACATGATCCCAAAACTAATTAATTTTAAATTTAGCGCCAATCTCGAGCAAAATAAATTTAAATTTGAATATAAAAAATGTTAGTAATATTCATCCGTTATCGGCTTTATATATATTCAATCCCTGAACTTTTTTATATATATAAAAAATGCTAATTAAAATACATAAATATTTTTTCTGGAAACCCTAGGTTATATTATTTGTTCATGTTTCGAGGTAAATTCTTATTTTTTAATAAAAACATGCCAGGCTAATAAAGATTTGAAACTCGTGCATGGGAATGCGAATTAATATATTTCTCAAAAACAGTATTGCATAAATGTGGACATNTATATTTTAAATTTTTTTTTAAAAGCCCAAGTTCCCGAGGTTACGTGCATGGGGTGAGTTGAAACTAAAAAACGGACCTTCAGTCTGGTAGAATATAACATACGCCAATGCTACTGCTCTGCCAACACCCCTTTCTCCTCACTTGCGTATACTTTTTTATATAGCCTACCTTCTCTATCAATCAATCTGTGCCTGCCATTGCCAACCATTTAAATTTTTTTTTTTCTCAATTTCTTTTTCTTCTTCTTAAATTTAAATCTGTTATTCTCCATGCACTTTCACACCGCCGTGTTGTCAGATTTTACCGAACGAGAAAACAACAAATATATATTAATGCATATTGCGTGAAGATTGTCTGTGATGAGGGACAAGTTGCGTATGCATTGGCCATACACTAAAAAGACACTGGTGGGAACCGGATTAAATACTTGAGAAACGTTGCGCAAAAACAGAAATGGGTCAAATGGTGCTTTGCTTTGAGGGAGACTGTACCCGGCCAGACTTTTATTTATGTCTTCAATATCCTTTTTCGCCTCGGCTCACGAGATGGTTGGTGCTTGTTTTGTTTTCTATCCAAAATTTTTTTTAATGGCTAATTCGAAGTTATATTAATCACAATTGAACTGATCAAATTATTAATTAATAATCTAAATAAAGGATCGATGTATGTACCAAAAATAAACAATCTATATTATCAGATTTTTAAAAACATGATAGAATGCAAAATATAAAAGTAGAGGAAAACATTATTTTATATAAATTAATCTTTCTCCAATTGAATATCGACTTATATAACTTAAACATAATGATTCGGCTTCACTCCGACCATAGGAATGAATGGTGAGTACCTCTATATATATGATAGAGCTCAACCGAAAAGTGAACCACCACCTAATTCTTATCTCACGGACACGAATTTAAAACCTAACCAAAGAAGCCCAAATAGAAATGGACTACATTCTCTTAGCCCAATTCTTTCCGACTTGGTTTGGAAACTCTTCTTTGTAGAGCTCACATAATAATAAAAGAAAATAATAATAATAAAAATACCTACAACATAGCGCAGAAGACAGACAGCGCTGCGTTAGAGGAAAGAAATGGAATGGATGCGATCTTAGTTTGGAGATGTCCTTAGCTAAGACACGATGAAATACTCATCAAAGGGAGACAGTGATATCGTTACGATGGATCCCTGAACAACCCTTATCATATTGTTTTACACTAAATTGAGGCTTATTTTTACGAAGAAATAGAACAAGTCCTTACAAGTACTTCTAAAAAAGGTTCTGAAATTTAAAAGTATCATGTAATTTACTAGAAATTCCAATATATATTTTAAATTTTATATGCCTTATGAAATCATATATAAATACAACATACCTACTGTTAGTATTTGTGTATATTATTTCAACCTCATTCGGTCTAGGAATTTTCACCGAAGTTTTCTGCTCTTGATTATCCGGTCATTCTGCTCACCTACAAATTAACATGGAAGTTTCATTTCATATCTCTATATATATATTAATACAGGTAAATAACTTATTATTTCATCCTCAACAGTTTTGGTCCATCATGTATTCTATGTTTGATTTTGGTACATTATCAACTTCTGATTTCCGGTTATTTTGGCCTGGATGTGTGACATGACACCACGCATAAACAATTTCGAGTGCTTCACAATCAATTTTCAACATCATTACGGCAATTTCAAGTATCACGTCGATATCCGGTGACGTATAACTAAAAAAAAAATCACACCAAGCAAAACTTTAAATACTTAGAAAGTTGAAATATAAAATAAAATAAATTAATAGACAAAAAAAATTGTTTTTCTCAATCGAAATTCAAGAAAATACCATTTCAACCTTGCGAAAATCATACATAAAAGTTAAAACATATCTCTCGAGAGTCAGTCCACTCTTGAATGGGCTCACAATAAATAATATATAAATAAAAAAATAATGGACGTGGCCTTAATTTTCTTTGTCGAGCCGCAAATCAGGAAAGCATAGTCCAAATTATGGAAGTTTTTGCCTCATATAGGCCCTAGCGGAGGACTATATCAATTTAAATTTCAACTCTTCGATCTACACAAAAATTCTCACTAATTTGAAATTCTCGTATTTCACTTGAGTTGAATTTTTATTTATTGGAGGATTTCAAATCAAAACATTCGAAATTGATGGATTTTGAAATAACCAAGTTGAGATTTGTATTTGAAATTGAAACAAAAAAATCTACTTAACAAACACAAGAGATTTTAAATCATTTGTTCTAATTTTGGAACCAAATTAATACAATAAATTTTGATGTGTAGATTTGAAATAAAATCCACTCAAATCCATTAAATCAAACACAATTTTACATTATTTATGATGCATAAAATGCTTCATTACAAAATATTTTGGTACCGATTACTTGGGTTACGAGATCCAGATATTTTAGGTCAACGTAAATTTGACACCCAATTACTATATGGAGATATTACTTTTTAAAATTAATAAGTAAATATTTTACAATCACTATATAAATTTTGCTTACCGAAATCGTGTATTCTAAGAATTTCGCATGCTAACGAATCAATGTCAAGTCAACATATTGCGAAGTAAAAAAAACATTAGAACAGTTGAATATCTGAATTGGTATAATACGTGGATATTTGATCCATGGTTAAGAGTTCGATTACCATTACAAATAATTTCTTGGTCGTGCTTGTTTTCCAATATGGTTCACCTGGTTTACTTAATTTGTAGGATATTATGTTATTCTTGAAAATTTATCCAGCACACACCGAATAATAATGCCTACGAGTTTTCATGTCATTAAAAAAAGTGCATACTGTTGAAAAATAATATTTAAAATGTGTGTATTGAATATTTGAATGTTGAATATTTGAATGTTGAAAATTAGGTAAAATTAGGTGTTGAATGTTGAAATTTGTGTGTGATGATGAAGGTAATGATGTAATTTATTTTTGAATTATTTGTAAAAATTTTCTATAAATAGATCTCTCATTTGTAAAGAAAATCACAATTGAGTTGAGAGAAAAATATTATAAAGTGTGTAGTGTGATAATTTTGAGAGTTTGTGATTTTTACTTTTTGCCGTAAATTTTCACTTTTTCACAACTCGTTATCAGCACAAAGCTCTAAAAGTCCTCTATATTTTTCCAAGCTCCAAAACAGAAGAAAAAGGCAACAAAAGTAATAATATTTATTTTATTGTTTATTTATTTATTGTTTATATATTTACTATATAATATAATGTTATTATAAATAATAAAAATAAATTTTTCAAAAAACTTGTTATAAATCCTGGGAGGATGTTAAGACGACATCCCACACTCCCGGTAAGGGATACGACAAGTATAAAAG